>NW_028242419.1:0-15374 GCF_964263255.1 Lissotriton vulgaris
AAATTTCAACATTTAATCTTTTGACTCTAAATGACTGTTGGATGTGAATTATGACTTTGTCAACTAAAATAAGTGTGTTTAAAGTCATTTCTGTGCCTGAAACGTGTCAAAATTGAAGCTTTTGAGTAAGCAAAACTCTGTAAAAATGGCAATTTTGGTCACTGTGAGGGTTTAAAAAGTGGTTATTCAACATGAGGCACGATCCAATTGACATTTTGAATCATTTTTGGTACAGTCCAAAAAATCAATTTTCGGATGAAAAACGATGACTCCGGACCTGTCGAACGATCCCAAAATGGTCTATAATGATGAAATTTCAACATTTAATCTTTTGACTCTAAATTACTGTTGGATGTGAATTATGACTTTGTCAACTAGAATAAGTGTGTTTAAAGTCATTTCTGCGCCTGAAACGGGTCAAAATGGAAGCTTTTGAGTAAGCAAAACTCTGTAAAAATGGCAATTTTGGTCACTGTGAGGGTCTAAAAAGTGGTTATTCAACATGAGGCATGATCCAATTGACATTTTGAATCATTTTTGGTACAGTCCAAAAAATCAATTTTCGGATGAAAAACGATGACTCCGGACCTGTCGAACGATCCCAAAATGGTCTATAATGATGAAATTTCAACATTTAATCTTTTGACTCTAAATTACTGTTGGATGTGAATTATGACTTTGTCAACTAGAATAAGTGTGTTTAAAGTCATTTCTGTGCCTGAAACGGGTCAAAATGGAAGCTTTTGAGTAAGCAAAACTCTGTAAAAATGGCAATTTTGGTCACTGTGAGGGTTTAAAAAGTGGTTATTCAACATGAGGCATGATCCAATTGACATTTTGAATCATTTTTGGTACAGTCCAAAAAATCAATTTTCGGATGAAAAACGATGACTCCGGACCTGTCGAACGATCCCAAAATGGTCTATAATGATGAAATTTCAACATTTAATCTTTTGACTCTAAATGACTGTTGGATGTGAATTATGACTTTGTCAACTAGAATAAGTGTGTTTAAAGTCATTTCTGTGCCTGAAACGGGTCAAAATGGAAGCTTTTGAGTAAGCAAAAGTTTTTAAAAATGGCAATGTTGGTCACTGTGAGGGTCTAAAAAGTGGTTATTCAACATGAGGCATGATCCAATTGACATTTTGAATCATTTTTGGTACAGTCCAAAAAATCAATTTTCGGATGAAAAACGATGACTCCGGACCTGTCGAACGATCCCAAAATGGTCTATAATGATGAAATTTCAACATTTAATCTTTTGACTCTAAATTACTGTTGGATGTGAATTATGACTTTGTCAACTAGAATAAGTGTGTTTAAAGTCATTTCTGTGCCTGAAACAGGTCAAAATGGAAGCTTTTGAGTAAGCAAAACTCTGTAAAAATGGCAATTTTGGTCACTGTGAGGGTTTAAAAAGTGGTTATTCAACATGAGGCATGATCCAATTGACATTTTGAATCATTTTTGGTACAGTCCAAAAAATCTATTTTCGGATGAAAAACGATGACTCCGGACCTGTCGAACGATCCCAAAATAGTCAATATGGATGAAATTTCAACATTTAATCTTTTGACTCTAAATTACTGTTGGATGTGAATTATGACTTTGTCAACTAGAATAAGTGTGTTTAAAGTCATTTCTGCGCCTGAAACGGGTCAAAATGGAAGCTTTTGAGTAAGCAAAACTCTGTAAAAATGGCAATTTTGGTCACTGTGAGGGTCTAAAAAGTGGTTATTCAACATGAGGCATGATCCAATTGACATTTTGAATCATTTTTGGTACAGTCCAAAAAATCAATTTTCGGATGAAAAACGATGACTCCGGACCTGTCGAACGATCCCAAAATGGTCTATAATGATGAAATTTCAACATTTAATCTTTTGACTCTAAATTACTGTTGGATGTGAATTATGACTTTGTCAACTAGAATAAGTGTGTTTAAAGTCATTTCTGTGCCTGAAACGGGTCAAAATGGAAGCTTTTGAGTAAGCAAAACTCTGTAAAAATGGCAATTTTGGTCACTGTGAGGGTTTAAAAAGTGGTTATTCAACATGAGGCATGATCCAATTGACATTTTGAATCATTTTTGGTACAGTCCAAAAAATCAATTTTCGGATGAAAAACGATGACTCCGGACCTGTCGAACGATCCCAAAATGGTCTATAATGATGAAATTTCAACATTTAATCTTTTGACTCTAAATGACTGTTGGATGTGAATTATGACTTTGTCAACTAGAATAAGTGTGTTTAAAGTCATTTCTGTGCCTGAAACGGGTCAAAATGGAAGCTTTTGAGTAAGCAAAAGTCTGTAAAAATGGCAATGTTGGTCACTGTGAGGGTCTAAAAAGTGGTTATTCAACATGAGGCATGATCCAATTGACATTTTGAATCATTTTTGGTACAGTCCAAAAAATCAATTTTCGGATGAAAAACGATGACTCCGGACCTGTCGAACGATCCCAAAATGGTCTATAATGATGAAATTTCAACATTTAATCTTTTGACTCTAAATTACTGTTGGATGTGAATTATGACTTTGTCAACTAGAATAAGTGTGTTTAAAGTCATTTCTGTGCCTGAAACAGGTCAAAATGGAAGCTTTTGAGTAAGCAAAACTCTGTAAAAATGGCAATTTTGGTCACTGTGAGGGTTTAAAAAGTGGTTATTCAACATGAGGCATGATCCAATTGACATTTTGAATCATTTTTGGTACAGTCCAAAAAATCTATTTTCGGATGATAAACGATGACTCCGGACCTGTCGAACGATCCCAAAATAGTCAATATGGATGAAATTTCAACATTTAATCTTTTGACTCTAAATTACTGTTGGATGTGAATTATGACTTTGTCAACTAGAATAAGTGTGTTTAAAGTCATTTCTGCGCCTGAAACGGGTCAAAATGGAAGCTTTTGAGTAAGCAAAACTCTGTAAAAATGGCAATTTTGGTCACTGTGAGGGTCTAAAAAGTGGTTATTCAACATGAGGCATGATCCAATTGACATTTTGAATCATTTTTGGTACAGTCCAAAAAATCAATTTTCGGATGAAAAACGATGACTCCGGACCTGTCGAACGATCCCAAAATGGTCTATAATGATGAAATTTCAACATTTAATCTTTTGACTCTAAATTACTGTTGGATGTGAATTATGACTTTGTCAACTAGAATAAGTGTGTTTAAAGTCATTTCTGTGCCTGAAACGGGTCAAAATGGAAGCTTTTGAGTAAGCAAAACTCTGTAAAAATGGCAATTTTGGTCACTGTGAGGGTTTAAAAAGTGGTTATTCAACATGAGGCATGATCCAATTGACATTTTGAATCATTTTTGGTACAGTCCAAAAAATCAATTTTCGGATGAAAAACGATGACTCCGGACCTGTCGAACGATCCCAAAATGGTCTATAATGATGAAATTTCAACATTTAATCTTTTGACTCTAAATGACTGTTGGATGTGAATTATGACTTTGTCAACTAGAATAAGTGTGTTTAAAGTCATTTCTGTGCCTGAAACGGGTCAAAATGGAAGCTTTTGAGTAAGCAAAAGTCTGTAAAAATGGCAATGTTGGTCACTGTGAGGGTCTAAAAAGTGGTTATTCAACATGAGGCATGATCCAATTGACATTTTGAATCATTTTTGGTACAGTCCAAAAAATCAATTTTCGGATGAAAAACGATGACTCCGGACCTGTCGAACGATCCCAAAATGGTCTATAATGATGAAATTTCAACATTTAATCTTTTGACTCTAAATTACTGTTGGATGTGAATTATGACTTTGTCAACTAGAATAAGTGTGTTTAAAGTCATTTCTGTGCCTGAAACAGGTCAAAATGGAAGCTTTTGAGTAAGCAAAACTCTGTAAAAATGGCAATTTTGGTCACTGTGAGGGTTTAAAAAGTGGTTATTCAACATGAGGCATGATCCAATTGACATTTTGAATCATTTTTGGTACAGTCCAAAAAATCTATTTTCGGATGATAAACGATGACTCCGGACCTGTCGAACGATCCCAAAATAGTCAATATGGATGAAATTTCAACATTTAATCTTTTGACTCTAAATTACTGTTGGATGTGAATTATGACTTTGTCAACTAGAATAAGTGTGTTTAAAATCATTTCTGTGCCTGAAACGGGTCAAAATGGAAGCTTTTGAGTAAGCAAAACTCTGTAAAAATGGCAATTTTGGTCACTGTGAGGGTTTAAAAAGTGGTTATTCAACATGAGGCATGATCCAATTGACATTTTGAATCATTTTTGGTACAGTCTAAAAAATCAATTTTCGGATGAAAAACGATGACTCCGGACCTGTCGAACGATCCCAAAAAGGTCTATAATGATGAAATTTCAACATTTAATCTTTTGACTCTAAATGACTGTTGGATGTGAATTATGACTTTGTCAACTAAAATAAGTGTGTTTAAAGTCATTTCTGTGCCTGAAACGTGTCAAAATTGAAGCTTTTGAGTAAGCAAAACTCTGTAAAAATGGCAATTTTGGTCACTGTGAGGGTTTAAAAAGTGGTTATTCAACATGAGGCACGATCCAATTGACATTTTGAATCATTTTTGGTACAGTCCAAAAAATCAATTTTCGGATGAAAAACGATGACTCCGGACCTGTCGAACGATCCCAAAATGGTCTATAATGATGAAATTTCAACATTTAATCTTTTGACTCTAAATTACTGTTGGATGTGAATTATGACTTTGTCAACTAGAATAAGTGTGTTTAAAGTCATTTCTGCGCCTGAAACGGGTCAAAATGGAAGCTTTTGAGTAAGCAAAACTCTGTAAAAATGGCAATTTTGGTCACTGTGAGGGTCTAAAAAGTGGTTATTCAACATGAGGCATGATCCAATTGACATTTTGAATCATTTTTGGTACAGTCCAAAAAATCAATTTTCGGATGAAAAACGATGACTCCGGACCTGTCGAACGATCCCAAAATGGTCTATAATGATGAAATTTCAACATTTAATCTTTTGACTCTAAATTACTGTTGGATGTGAATTATGACTTTGTCAACTAGAATAAGTGTGTTTAAAGTCATTTCTGTGCCTGAAACGGGTCAAAATGGAAGCTTTTGAGTAAGCAAAACTCTGTAAAAATGGCAATTTTGGTCACTGTGAGGGTTTAAAAAGTGGTTATTCAACATGAGGCATGATCCAATTGACATTTTGAATCATTTTTGGTACAGTCCAAAAAATCAATTTTCGGATGAAAAACGATGACTCCGGACCTGTCGAACGATCCCAAAATGGTCTATAATGATGAAATTTCAACATTTAATCTTTTGACTCTAAATGACTGTTGGATGTGAATTATGACTTTGTCAACTAGAATAAGTGTGTTTAAAGTCATTTCTGTGCCTGAAACGGGTCAAAATGGAAGCTTTTGAGTAAGCAAAAGTTTTTAAAAATGGCAATGTTGGTCACTGTGAGGGTCTAAAAAGTGGTTATTCAACATGAGGCATGATCCAATTGACATTTTGAATCATTTTTGGTACAGTCCAAAAAATCAATTTTCGGATGAAAAACGATGACTCCGGACCTGTCGAACGATCCCAAAATGGTCTATAATGATGAAATTTCAACATTTAATCTTTTGACTCTAAATTACTGTTGGATGTGAATTATGACTTTGTCAACTAGAATAAGTGTGTTTAAAGTCATTTCTGTGCCTGAAACAGGTCAAAATGGAAGCTTTTGAGTAAGCAAAACTCTGTAAAAATGGCAATTTTGGTCACTGTGAGGGTTTAAAAAGTGGTTATTCAACATGAGGCATGATCCAATTGACATTTTGAATCATTTTTGGTACAGTCCAAAAAATCTATTTTCGGATGAAAAACGATGACTCCGGACCTGTCGAACGATCCCAAAATGGTCTATAATGATGAAATTTCAACATTTAATCTTTTGACTCTAAATGACTGTTGGATGTGAATTATGACTTTGTCAACTAGAATAAGTGTGTTTAAAGTCATTTCTGTGCCTGAAACGGGTCAAAATGGAAGCTTTTGAGTAAGCAAAAGTCTGTAAAAATGGCAATGTTGGTCACTGTGAGGGTCTAAAAAGTGGTTATTCAACATGAGGCATGATCCAATTGACATTTTGAATCATTTTTGGTACAGTCCAAAAAATCAATTTTCGGATGAAAAACGATGACTCCGGACCTGTCGAACGATCCCAAAATGGTCTATAATGATGAAATTTCAACATTTAATCTTTTGACTCTAAATTACTGTTGGATGTGAATTATGACTTTGTCAACTAGAATAAGTGTGTTTAAAGTCATTTCTGTGCCTGAAACAGGTCAAAATGGAAGCTTTTGAGTAAGCAAAACTCTGTAAAAATGGCAATTTTGGTCACTGTGAGGGTTTAAAAAGTGGTTATTCAACATGAGGCATGATCCAATTGACATTTTGAATCATTTTTGGTACAGTCCAAAAAATCTATTTTCGGATGATAAACGATGACTCCGGACCTGTCGAACGATCCCAAAATAGTCAATATGGATGAAATTTCAACATTTAATCTTTTGACTCTAAATTACTGTTGGATGTGAATTATGACTTTGTCAACTAGAATAAGTGTGTTTAAAGTCATTTCTGCGCCTGAAACGGGTCAAAATGGAAGCTTTTGAGTAAGCAAAACTCTGTAAAAATGGCAATTTTGGTCACTGTGAGGGTCTAAAAAGTGGTTATTCAACATGAGGCATGATCCAATTGACATTTTGAATCATTTTTGGTACAGTCCAAAAAATCAATTTTCGGATGAAAAACGATGACTCCGGACCTGTCGAACGATCCCAAAATGGTCTATAATGATGAAATTTCAACATTTAATCTTTTGACTCTAAATTACTGTTGGATGTGAATTATGACTTTGTCAACTAGAATAAGTGTGTTTAAAGTCATTTCTGTGCCTGAAACGGGTCAAAATGGAAGCTTTTGAGTAAGCAAAACTCTGTAAAAATGGCAATTTTGGTCACTGTGAGGGTTTAAAAAGTGGTTATTCAACATGAGGCATGATCCAATTGACATTTTGAATCATTTTTGGTACAGTCCAAAAAATCAATTTTCGGATGAAAAACGATGACTCCGGACCTGTCGAACGATCCCAAAATGGTCTATAATGATGAAATTTCAACATTTAATCTTTTGACTCTAAATGACTGTTGGATGTGAATTATGACTTTGTCAACTAGAATAAGTGTGTTTAAAGTCATTTCTGTGCCTGAAACGGGTCAAAATGGAAGCTTTTGAGTAAGCAAAAGTCTGTAAAAATGGCAATGTTGGTCACTGTGAGGGTCTAAAAAGTGGTTATTCAACATGAGGCATGATCCAATTGACATTTTGAATCATTTTTGGTACAGTCCAAAAAATCAATTTTCGGATGAAAAACGATGACTCCGGACCTGTCGAACGATCCCAAAATGGTCTATAATGATGAAATTTCAACATTTAATCTTTTGACTCTAAATTACTGTTGGATGTGAATTATGACTTTGTCAACTAGAATAAGTGTGTTTAAAGTCATTTCTGTGCCTGAAACAGGTCAAAATGGAAGCTTTTGAGTAAGCAAAACTCTGTAAAAATGGCAATTTTGGTCACTGTGAGGGTTTAAAAAGTGGTTATTCAACATGAGGCATGATCCAATTGACATTTTGAATCATTTTTGGTACAGTCCAAAAAATCTATTTTCGGATGATAAACGATGACTCCGGACCTGTCGAACGATCCCAAAATAGTCAATATGGATGAAATTTCAACATTTAATCTTTTGACTCTAAATTACTGTTGGATGTGAATTATGACTTTGTCAACTAGAATAAGTGTGTTTAAAATCATTTCTGTGCCTGAAACGGGTCAAAATGGAAGCTTTTGAGTAAGCAAAACTCTGTAAAAATGGCAATTTTGGTCACTGTGAGGGTTTAAAAAGTGGTTATTCAACATGAGGCATGATCCAATTGACATTTTGAATCATTTTTGGTACAGTCTAAAAAATCAATTTTCGGATGAAAAACGATGACTCCGGACCTGTCGAACGATCCCAAAAAGGTCTATAATGATGAAATTTCAACATTTAATCTTTTGACTCTAAATGACTGTTGGATGTGAATTATGACTTTGTCAACTAAAATAAGTGTGTTTAAAGTCATTTCTGTGCCTGAAACGTGTCAAAATTGAAGCTTTTGAGTAAGCAAAACTCTGTAAAAATGGCAATTTTGGTCACTGTGAGGGTTTAAAAAGTGGTTATTCAACATGAGGCACGATCCAATTGACATTTTGAATCATTTTTGGTACAGTCCAAAAAATCAATTTTCGGATGAAAAACGATGACTCCGGACCTGTCGAACGATCCCAAAATGGTCTATAATGATGAAATTTCAACATTTAATCTTTTGACTCTAAATTACTGTTGGATGTGAATTATGACTTTGTCAACTAGAATAAGTGTGTTTAAAGTCATTTCTGCGCCTGAAACGGGTCAAAATGGAAGCTTTTGAGTAAGCAAAACTCTGTAAAAATGGCAATTTTGGTCACTGTGAGGGTCTAAAAAGTGGTTATTCAACATGAGGCATGATCCAATTGACATTTTGAATCATTTTTGGTACAGTCCAAAAAATCAATTTTCGGATGAAAAACGATGACTCCGGACCTGTCGAACGATCCCAAAATGGTCTATAATGATGAAATTTCAACATTTAATCTTTTGACTCTAAATTACTGTTGGATGTGAATTATGACTTTGTCAACTAGAATAAGTGTGTTTAAAGTCATTTCTGTGCCTGAAACGGGTCAAAATGGAAGCTTTTGAGTAAGCAAAACTCTGTAAAAATGGCAATTTTGGTCACTGTGAGGGTTTAAAAAGTGGTTATTCAACATGAGGCATGATCCAATTGACATTTTGAATCATTTTTGGTACAGTCCAAAAAATCAATTTTCGGATGAAAAACGATGACTCCGGACCTGTCGAACGATCCCAAAATGGTCTATAATGATGAAATTTCAACATTTAATCTTTTGACTCTAAATGACTGTTGGATGTGAATTATGACTTTGTCAACTAGAATAAGTGTGTTTAAAGTCATTTCTGTGCCTGAAACGGGTCAAAATGGAAGCTTTTGAGTAAGCAAAAGTTTTTAAAAATGGCAATGTTGGTCACTGTGAGGGTCTAAAAAGTGGTTATTCAACATGAGGCATGATCCAATTGACATTTTGAATCATTTTTGGTACAGTCCAAAAAATCAATTTTCGGATGAAAAACGATGACTCCGGACCTGTCGAACGATCCCAAAATGGTCTATAATGATGAAATTTCAACATTTAATCTTTTGACTCTAAATTACTGTTGGATGTGAATTATGACTTTGTCAACTAGAATAAGTGTGTTTAAAGTCATTTCTGTGCCTGAAACAGGTCAAAATGGAAGCTTTTGAGTAAGCAAAACTCTGTAAAAATGGCAATTTTGGTCACTGTGAGGGTTTAAAAAGTGGTTATTCAACATGAGGCATGATCCAATTGACATTTTGAATCATTTTTGGTACAGTCCAAAAAATCTATTTTCGGATGAAAAACGATGACTCCGGACCTGTCGAACGATCCCAAAATAGTCAATATGGATGAAATTTCAACATTTAATCTTTTGACTCTAAATTACTGTTGGATGTGAATTATGACTTTGTCAACTAGAATAAGTGTGTTTAAAGTCATTTCTGCGCCTGAAACGGGTCAAAATGGAAGCTTTTGAGTAAGCAAAACTCTGTAAAAATGGCAATTTTGGTCACTGTGAGGGTCTAAAAAGTGGTTATTCAACATGAGGCATGATCCAATTGACATTTTGAATCATTTTTGGTACAGTCCAAAAAATCAATTTTCGGATGAAAAACGATGACTCCGGACCTGTCGAACGATCCCAAAATGGTCTATAATGATGAAATTTCAACATTTAATCTTTTGACTCTAAATTACTGTTGGATGTGAATTATGACTTTGTCAACTAGAATAAGTGTGTTTAAAGTCATTTCTGTGCCTGAAACGGGTCAAAATGGAAGCTTTTGAGTAAGCAAAACTCTGTAAAAATGGCAATTTTGGTCACTGTGAGGGTTTAAAAAGTGGTTATTCAACATGAGGCATGATCCAATTGACATTTTGAATCATTTTTGGTACAGTCCAAAAAATCAATTTTCGGATGAAAAACGATGACTCCGGACCTGTCGAACGATCCCAAAATGGTCTATAATGATGAAATTTCAACATTTAATCTTTTGACTCTAAATGACTGTTGGATGTGAATTATGACTTTGTCAACTAGAATAAGTGTGTTTAAAGTCATTTCTGTGCCTGAAACGGGTCAAAATGGAAGCTTTTGAGTAAGCAAAAGTCTGTAAAAATGGCAATGTTGGTCACTGTGAGGGTCTAAAAAGTGGTTATTCAACATGAGGCATGATCCAATTGACATTTTGAATCATTTTTGGTACAGTCCAAAAAATCAATTTTCGGATGAAAAACGATGACTCCGGACCTGTCGAACGATCCCAAAATGGTCTATAATGATGAAATTTCAACATTTAATCTTTTGACTCTAAATTACTGTTGGATGTGAATTATGACTTTGTCAACTAGAATAAGTGTGTTTAAAGTCATTTCTGTGCCTGAAACAGGTCAAAATGGAAGCTTTTGAGTAAGCAAAACTCTGTAAAAATGGCAATTTTGGTCACTGTGAGGGTTTAAAAAGTGGTTATTCAACATGAGGCATGATCCAATTGACATTTTGAATCATTTTTGGTACAGTCCAAAAAATCTATTTTCGGATGATAAACGATGACTCCGGACCTGTCGAACGATCCCAAAATAGTCAATATGGATGAAATTTCAACATTTAATCTTTTGACTCTAAATTACTGTTGGATGTGAATTATGACTTTGTCAACTAGAATAAGTGTGTTTAAAGTCATTTCTGCGCCTGAAACGGGTCAAAATGGAAGCTTTTGAGTAAGCAAAACTCTGTAAAAATGGCAATTTTGGTCACTGTGAGGGTCTAAAAAGTGGTTATTCAACATGAGGCATGATCCAATTGACATTTTGAATCATTTTTGGTACAGTCCAAAAAATCAATTTTCGGATGAAAAACGATGACTCCGGACCTGTCGAACGATCCCAAAATGGTCTATAATGATGAAATTTCAACATTTAATCTTTTGACTCTAAATTACTGTTGGATGTGAATTATGACTTTGTCAACTAGAATAAGTGTGTTTAAAGTCATTTCTGTGCCTGAAACGGGTCAAAATGGAAGCTTTTGAGTAAGCAAAACTCTGTAAAAATGGCAATTTTGGTCACTGTGAGGGTTTAAAAAGTGGTTATTCAACATGAGGCATGATCCAATTGACATTTTGAATCATTTTTGGTACAGTCCAAAAAATCAATTTTCGGATGAAAAACGATGACTCCGGACCTGTCGAACGATCCCAAAATGGTCTATAATGATGAAATTTCAACATTTAATCTTTTGACTCTAAATGACTGTTGGATGTGAATTATGACTTTGTCAACTAGAATAAGTGTGTTTAAAGTCATTTCTGTGCCTGAAACGGGTCAAAATGGAAGCTTTTGAGTAAGCAAAAGTCTGTAAAAATGGCAATGTTGGTCACTGTGAGGGTCTAAAAAGTGGTTATTCAACATGAGGCATGATCCAATTGACATTTTGAATCATTTTTGGTACAGTCCAAAAAATCAATTTTCGGATGAAAAACGATGACTCCGGACCTGTCGAACGATCCCAAAATGGTCTATAATGATGAAATTTCAACATTTAATCTTTTGACTCTAAATTACTGTTGGATGTGAATTATGACTTTGTCAACTAGAATAAGTGTGTTTAAAGTCATTTCTGTGCCTGAAACAGGTCAAAATGGAAGCTTTTGAGTAAGCAAAACTCTGTAAAAATGGCAATTTTGGTCACTGTGAGGGTTTAAAAAGTGGTTATTCAACATGAGGCATGATCCAATTGACATTTTGAATCATTTTTGGTACAGTCCAAAAAATCTATTTTCGGATGATAAACGATGACTCCGGACCTGTCGAACGATCCCAAAATAGTCAATATGGATGAAATTTCAACATTTAATCTTTTGACTCTAAATTACTGTTGGATGTGAATTATGACTTTGTCAACTAGAATAAGTGTGTTTAAAGTCATTTCTGCGCCTGAAACGGGTCAAAATGGAAGCTTTTGAGTAAGCAAAACTCTGTAAAAATGGCAATTTTGGTCACTGTGAGGGTCTAAAAAGTGGTTATTCAACATGAGGCATGATCCAATTGACATTTTGAATCATTTTTGGTACAGTCCAAAAAATCAATTTTCGGATGAAAAACGATGACTCCGGACCTGTCGAACGATCCCAAAATGGTCTATAATGATGAAATTTCAACATTTAATCTTTTGACTCTAAATTACTGTTGGATGTGAATTATGACTTTGTCAACTAGAATAAGTGTGTTTAAAGTCATTTCTGTGCCTGAAACGGGTCAAAATGGAAGCTTTTGAGTAAGCAAAACTCTGTAAAAATGGCAATTTTGGTCACTGTGAGGGTTTAAAAAGTGGTTATTCAACATGAGGCATGATCCAATTGACATTTTGAATCATTTTTGGTACAGTCCAAAAAATCAATTTTCGGATGAAAAACGATGACTCCGGACCTGTCGAACGATCCCAAAATGGTCTATAATGATGAAATTTCAACATTTAATCTTTTGACTCTAAATGACTGTTGGATGTGAATTATGACTTTGTCAACTAGAATAAGTGTGTTTAAAGTCATTTCTGTGCCTGAAACGGGTCAAAATGGAAGCTTTTGAGTAAGCAAAACTCTGTAAAAATGGCAATTTTGGTCACTGTGAGGGTTTAAAAAGTGGTTATTCAACATGAGGCATGATCCAATTGACATTTTGAATCATTTTTGGTACAGTCCAAAAAATCAATTTTCGGATGAAAAACGATGACTCCGGACCTGTCGAACGATACCAAAATGGTCTATAATGATGAAATTTCAACATTTAATCTTTTGACTCTAAATTACTGTTGGATGTGAATTATGACTTTGTCAACTAGAATAAGTGTGTTTAAAGTCATTTCTGTGCCTGAAACGGGTCAAAATGGAAGCTTTTGAGTAAGCAAAACTCTGTAAAAATGGCAATTTTGGTCATTGTGAGGGTTTAAAAAGTGGTTATTCAACATGAGGCATGATCCAATTGACATTTTGAATCATTTTTGGTACAGTCCAAAAAATCAATTTTCGGATGAAAAACGATGACTCCGGACCTGTCGAACGATCCCAAAATGGTCTATAATGATGAAATTTCAACATTTAATCTTTTGACTCTAAATGACTGTTGGATGTGAATTATGACTTTGTCAACTAGAATAAGGGTGTTTAAAGTCATTTCTGTGCCTGAAACGGGTCAAAATGGAAGCTTTTGAGTAAGCAAAACTCTGTAAAAATGGCAATTTTGGTCACTGTGAGGGTTTAAAAAGTTGTTATTCAACATGAGGCATGATCCAATTGACATTTTGAATCATTTTTGGTACAGTGCAAAAAATCAATTTTCGGATGAAAAACGATGACTCCGGACCTGTCGAACGATCCCAAAAAGGTCTATAATGATGAAATTTCAACATTTAATCTTTTGACTCTAAATGACTGTTGGATGTGAATTATGACTTTGTCAACTAAAATAAGTGTGTTTAAAGTCATTTCTGTGCCTGAAACGTGTCAAAATTGAAGCTTTTGAGTAAGCAAAACTCTGTAAAAATGGCAATTTTGGTCACTGTGAGGGTTTAAAAAGTGGTTATTCAACATGAGGCACGATCAAATTGACATTTTGAATCATTTTTGGTACAGTCCAAAAAATCAATTTTCGGATGAAAAACGATGACTCCGGACCTGTCGAACGATCCCAAAATGGTCTATAATGATGAAATTTCAACATTTAATCTTTTGACTCTAAATTACTGTTGGATGTGAATTATGACTTTGTCAACTAGAATAAGTGTGTTTAAAGTCATTTCTGTGCCTGAAACGGGTCAAAATGGAAGCTTTTGAGTAAGCAAAACTCTGTAAAAATGGCAATTTTGGTCACTGTGAGGGTTTAAAAAGTGGTTATTCAACATGAGGCATGATCCAATTGACATTTTGAATCATTTTTGGTACAGTCCAAAAAATCAATTTTCGGATGAAAAACGATGACTCCGGACCTGTCGAACGATCCCAAAATGGTCTATAATGATGAAATTTCAACATTTAATCTTTTGACTCTAAATTACTGTTGGATGTGAATTATGACTTTGTCAACTAGAATAAGTGTGTTTAAAGTCATTTCTGTGCCTGAAACAGGTCAAAATGGAAGCTTTTGAGTAAGCAAAACTCTGTAAAAATGGCAATTTTGGTCACTGTGAGGGTTTAAAAAGTGGTTATTCAACATGAGGCATGATCCAATTGACATTTTGAATCATTTTTGGTACAGTCCAAAAAATCTATTTTCGGATGAAAAACGATGACTCCGGACCTGTCGAACGATCCCAAAATAGTCAATATGGATGAAATTTCAACATTTAATCTTTTGACTCTAAATTACTGTTGGATGTGAATTATGACTTTGTCAACTAGAATAAGTGTGTTTAAAGTCATTTCTGCGCCTGAAACGGGTCAAAATGGAAGCTTTTGAGTAAGCAAAACTCTGTAAAAATGGCAATTTTGGTCACTGTGAGGGTCTAAAAAGTGGTTATTCAACATGAGGCATGATCCAATTGACATTTTGAATCATTTTTGGTACAGTCCAAAAAATCAATTTTCGGATGAAAAACGATGACTCCGGACCTGTTGAACGATCCCAAAATGGTCTATAATGATGAAATTTCAACATTTAATCTTTTGACTCTAAATTACTGTTGGATGTGAATTATGACTTTGTCAACTAGAATAAGTGTGTTTAAAGTCATTTCTGTGCCTGAAACGGGTCAAAATGGAAGCTTTTGAGTAAGCAAAAGTCTTTAAAAATGGCAATGTTGGTCACTGTGAGGGTCTAAAAAGTGGTTATTCAACATGAGGCATGATCCAATTGACATTTTGAATCATTTTTGGTACAGTCCAAAAAATCAATTTTCGGATGAAAAACGATGACTCCGGACCTGTCGAACGATCCCAAAATGGTCTATAATGATGAAATTTCAACATTTAATCTTTTGACTCTAAATGACTGTTGGATGTGAATTATGACTTTGTCAACTAGAATAAGTGTGTTTAAAGTCATTTCTGTGCCTGAAACGGGTCAAAATGGAAGCTTTTGAGTAAGCAAAA
>NW_028242420.1:0-66952 GCF_964263255.1 Lissotriton vulgaris
TTTGTTATAACTTTGATAGGCCCCCTTGGGAGTAATACGTTCCAGACAAGTCAGTTTGACTGATCTTCTACATAAATAATGACTCACTTTTAAGCTTTATTATTGACATGTTCCTCACCCTTCACAGGCGTGCAGTTCACACTATTTAATTAATCAATATTTTTAAATATAAAACCTGACCTTTGTGCACTTTAATTCATCTTCCTGTCTATAAGCCTTAGAACAAATTCCGGCCAGCACGAAATAAGCCGCCACTCCTGTTTCCGACATGTTAGTTGAGTACATTATTATGCAAAAAAACACTCAATAAATATCCCGGTATAATATGAATGGACTCTGATCGTGCATAGACTTAGACATCTTACAGAGGCACAGAGCCTGAGAAAGTTAATATTATGTTCCAATCTCCTATATTTCTTGGCAGCGCATTAAAGTGACACTGCACTCCACTGATCCGCTGCTGCGCGAGGGAGCCAAGTGTGACATGCCTCTGGTGACCTTCGGCTGCGCCCAGCTGGGCCCCGCCCCCACCATCACACAGGAATGAGATGGTCTCAGATACGGTTGGATACTTCCCTGTGCACAGCACGAATCACGGTTCTCATACAAAAGTGTCTATTGGACCCGGAATCCGTCTGGTTCCCACTCTATTCCAGCACTGACAGCCAGAGATGTGGAAACAGGCAGCCCGTGCAGGGATGTAGCTAGCGTTGGTGCAGCAGGTGCAGGGCACCGGCGCTCAGAGATGGGGGGAGCCCAGTTTGCGCTGCACAGGCTGATATTATTCCAAAGGCGGCCTGCTTTTTTCTAGACACGGTGCATGACAGGTTTGGCTGTGAGAGAGCGCAATTTGAGTAAAATGTAGAAGTGCACCATATTTACAAGCACGTTGCACGAGTTTAGTTAAATGAACACATAAGAGTGTCGAATATATAGAGTGCATTTACATACGAGTGTTTAATTAATATAGAATGTATATCTTGGTGTGAAAACGAATGTAGTATTGTTTAGAGATGTTAGAATGTTATTAATTTCCATGTTATGTGGATGTTGCAGAAGAGAATGTAATGCTGCCAAACGTAGAATTGTGCAGGCCTCATGGCATTTCACTGAGAAAGAAGACGTGCCTTTACATTTTCACATAAGATGGATTAATGCTATTATAATTCAAAATATTATCGATCATAGACTGAATATATGTTTTATAGAAGTGTTTCCTATAATCAGAGTGTAATAAGTTAGAATACTGTTTTAGGCCGAGAAATATTGGTTCATAGAATGCACGGGCCTGTTTCATGTAATCCTAGTAGGCCTGGAGAGATAAAGTTGTTTCTTTTGATCTGCATGTGCTAGTTAAATTCAGGTCTCGTTAAGCATAAATTGCCAACCATGCTCGAAGTTTTACGACTTGGGAGATAAGCTGGAGGCCGGAATTTGGGGCCCAATTCATGGGAGTCTGTTTGCAGGTGTGAGGGTGTTCCAATCAATCAATCAATCAATCAGTGACACTTATAGAGCGCGCTACATACCCGTAGGGTCTCAAGGCGCTGGGGGGGCCTTGGTCGTGTAGGGCTTTGTGTGCGTGGGTGAGGAGGCGGAAGGTGATTCTTTTGTTGACGGGGAGCCAGTGAAGGTCTCTCAGATGTCCGGAGATGTGGCTGGTTCGTGGGATGTCGAGGATGAGTCTGGCTGAGGCGTTCTGGATCCGCTGGAGTCTCTTCTGGAGCTTGGCGGTGGTACCGGCGTAGAGGGCGTTGCCGTAGTCCAGTCGGCTGGTGACGAGGGCCTGGGTGACGGTCTTCCTGGTCTCGGTGGGGATCCACCAGAAGATCTTCCGTAGCATGCGAAGGATGTTGAAGCATGCCGAGGAGACGTTGTTGACTTGCCTGGTCATGGAGAGGGAGGAGTCCAGGGTGAAGCCCAGGTTTCGTGCATGGTCTGTCGGTTTGGGTGCGGTGCCCAGGGCGGGAGGCCACCAGGAGTCGTCCCAGGCGGAGGGAGAGGAGCCCAGGATGAGGACCTCCGTCTTGTCCGAGTTCAGTTTCAGGCGGCTGGTCGTCATCCACTCGGCTACCTCTTTCATCCCTTCATGTAGGTTGGCTCTGGCGGCGGCGGGGTCGTTGGTCAGGGAGAGGATCAGCTGGGTGTCGTCGGCGTAGGAGATTATGCTGAGGTTGTGTTTGCGTACGATGGCCGCGAGGGGGCTCATGTAGACGTTGAAGAGGGTGGGGCTCAGAGATGATCCTTGGGGGCCTGGGTGACGGTCTTCCTGGTCTCGGTGGGGATCCACCAGAAGATCTTCCGTAGCATGCGAAGGATGTTGAAGCATGCCGAGGAGACGTTGTTGACTTGCCTGGTCATGGAGAGGGAGGAGTCCAGGGTGAAGCCCAGGTTTCGTGCATGGTCTGTCGGTTTGGGTGCGGTGCCCAGGGCGGGAGGCCACCAGGAGTCGTCCCAGGCGGAGGGAGAGGAGCCCAGGATGAGGACCTCCGTCTTGTCCGAGTTCAGTTTCAGGCGGCTGGTCGTCATCCACTCGGCTACCTCTTTCATCCCTTCATGTAGGTTGGCTCTGGCGGCGGCGGGGTCGTTGGTCAGGGAGAGGATCAGCTGGGTGTCGTCGGCGTAGGAGATTATGCTGAGGTTGTGTTTGCGTACGATGGCCGCGAGGGGGCTCATGTAGACGTTGAAGAGGGTGGGGCTCAGAGATGATCCTTGGGGGACGCCGCAGATGACTTCGGTGGCCTCTGACTTGTACGGTGGTAGGCGGACTCAGGAGAGTGATGAATAGAGCTCTGTTCTGGGAGACAGGCACAGGCCTGGAGGAGGCTTCAGGAATTTCCTGGGGGGTACCGTCGTGCCGAGAAGAGCCTGAGAAGCAAGGTCAACGCTAACAAGAAGCCCAGAGGAGTATCAGTATGGAAAAAGCCAGAACCGACACCACGTGAGAGGTGTACGTGAGGGGCGTCTCTGTGGGGCGTTCCAACTGTAATTGTAATTTTGTATTAGGGACAGCACCCCTGGGTGGAGTTAGAGCAGATGGCCTGAGGACCCTTAGAGAGCGGATGGGTAGGCAGAGAGGGCAACTGCGATGCACAGATTTACAACAGAGACTAAGGGAAAGTGAGTGAACTTCTTTGGAAGTCACCACGGCTGACACCTTTTTAGGTTAAGATCCTGCTAAGTAGGGATGTCACTTAGTCTAGTGTAGGGATAGTCTAATCTGGATTTTCCTTCCTTTGTAAATGACGCTCAAGTTACAACTTGTGTCTATTCTTGCAAACTTGCTGATCTTTGAATTAGTCTTGGTGATATTCTTCTGTCGCCTAAGAGCATTTAGAGAACTCATGTTTGTATTGATGCCATTATATCTTTTGAACCTTATCTTGAGATGTTTGTATCTCCAGTTATCTTTGGCTTTATAATAAATCTTTAAAACTTATTCGTGGTAAGTGGTTCTTCAGAGTCGTGTAAAGTCTTGAACTGCTTAACCTAGTAGTGGATTGCTTTTTACTTTATGACAGGTAACAAAGGTTCAGTCGACCTGAGTTGGGATCTTGATCTATATTGATCAGATAAGAGATCAAAAATCCCACCGTAACAGTTGGTAGCAGTGTAGGATGGTTACCTTCTAGAGGAAGGTGATCTTGACTAGGTTAAGATATCCCCGAGGCCCCTAGAGATCGAGAGATGAGCAACAGAAGAATCGCCTGCCGAAGAAGGTGCTGACGGTGCGAGAGAAAAGCAGCAGAGTCGGTCGAGAGTGAGTATAATAAGGGTCATGCGTTGTCAGATTGCGGTGTTTTGTGTTGTATTTGTGTTGTAATGTCATGTGGAGTTGAATGCCTGTAGTGTGATTGAGGCAGGGTTGTGAGCGCGTGCAACCTGGTAAAAATCTTAAGTTCAGAGAAGAGCTTAAGTGGTTCGGGTGTATCGGACATCCAGAGTAATTGTCGACCATTGTAAAGGTGGTCATGAGGTACCATTGATCGCCCGCAGGACTGTGATAGGGGGAACGCAAGAGTGAGTGTATGGGTAACGGACGCTGGTCGGAAGTTACCGTGTGTAAGTAACCTATCAGTTAAGGCAATTGTCTGGACGTTCACGGAAAGACATTTCGTCAGTTAAGGTGACAATTACAGTTAGACTGTGGGCGTACAGTCAAGGAAAGTGATCGCTTGGTCGGAAGTAATCATTTTTCAGGGTATGAATGGGACGCAAGCATGACCGGGAGACGAGCTGAGAAAGGAGGGGAACTGCTGCGAAGGGAGACGAGTGACGTCACAGAGAGCCGCGCTGTGATAGGCCGGTTGGTGTGAAGCCGCGCTGGGATAGGCCGGTTGACGCAAACCGCGCTGTGATAGGTCGGTTGGTGTGAAACCACGCTGGGATAGGCCGGTTAGCAAGAACCGCGCTGGGATTGGTGGATTGTCATCAGGAAGTAAACGAACGCAAGGAAATAGGAAAATCTTGTAGATTCTGAACATGAAGTGTTTTAAATGTTTTAGAGCGATCTTTAAAAGAAAAAGGAGCGAATCGTATTACGGGGAAGAGGCCCCGCTAGAGGGTACACCAGCTCATTATATGGCTACGAATGTTGGGTTGCATACTATACTGTGGCTTAGCACTTGGAGTAAGATTACAGAAGGGAACGAGGAACTGACGTTTCCGAAATACAGAACGTTTAGATTAGAAGTGTTGCACCAGCTAAAAGCAGTTATGTCTTCATTGAGACCCTTGCCTAGACCAACACAGTTTGAAGCCCTTAATGCGTGGATTAGGGCGGCGCATGACAGAAACCAGAACAGACGTCAAGAAAGAGTGAGATGATCGGTAAGAGCAGTACAAGATGCTAAATGGGATGAGGAAGCCAAGAAATGGAGAGTGCAGGCTATTGAAGTGGAGAAGTTGTACCCAGTGATAGAGGTTACAGGAGACAAGAGAACCCCAGAGGAGGATGATGAGAGCGAGACAGAGGATAGCCTAATAAATAGGTTGTTGATAGATAGACCGCCTCCGTACAATAGAGAGATGGAAGGTACCGAGCTCCCAAGGGAAGATAGGGTTGGCATAGGGGAGTATAGACCACTCCCTATAACGGATTGGGAACCCACCAAAGGTGAGGAAACACCTCAACCTAGTCCCATAAAGAGAGTAGTCGGAAGGTTTGTGGTGCGGAAGGTGCCAGAAACGGAGTGTGTTGAGTCTCACCAATTGCCAGAGGCTCTTCAAGTACCCGTTACCATAGGTCCTATAGTATCGATCTATAACCCAGAGAAAGTACGAGAGGAGGAACAGGTACGGCTAGACAGAGAAAGAGCAGAAATGGAAGGAAGGAACAACATGACAAATGCCCGGAGGCAGTTGACACGACCAAGGGAATGGAGCACCCCATTGAGTTCAACAGTGGATCCCATAACAGATCAGGAGGGTCAGAGAGGACCGATGGATCTGAGAGGACCACGGCCAAAATCCTTTAAGGAGTTGAGAGCTGACTTGTTGTCTGTTTTACTCTCCCTGAGGCGGAAGCCGGGGACTCTCAGCGCTCTCTTGCGCCTCTTTTCGAGAATTAATGTTATTGATTAAGAATAATATCGCAGAAATTCTTATTTGGGCTGGTATTAGCGCTGCCTTTAGCATTGTAGGATCAGGATCAGTTTTAAAGTTTGTATATATTTTAAATTGCAGTTTTAGCCAGATCCTTACCTGGGGCGAGACTGCTTCGCTCCAGGCAGCGTCACGAACGGACATCGCAGCACCGCTTGCGATTGACGCTGGGCACTCCCCCCACCCACCGGAGCCGCCATCTTGGGTAGGGAAGGGAGACGGTGCAGTCTATCGTCCCTCCTGCCCTCCCAGACTACTTAAAGCCTGGAATACCCTGATATCGGTATTGTCTGTTTTACTCTCCCTGAGGCGGAAGCCGGGGACTCTCAGCGCTCTCTTGCGCCTCTTTTCGAGAATTAATGTTATTGATTAAGAATAATATTGCGGAAATTCTTATTTGGGCTGGTATTAGCGCTGCCTTTAGCATTGTAGGATCAGGATCAGTTTTAAAGTTTGTATATATTTTAAATTGCAGTTTTAGCCAGATCCTTACCTGGGGCGAGACTGCTTCGCTCCAGGCAGCGTCACGAACGGACATCGCAGCACCGCTTGCGATTGACGCTGGGCACTCCCCCCACCCACCGGAGCCGCCATCTTGGGTAGGGAAGGGAGACGGTGCAGTCTATCGTCCCTCCCACCCTCCTCACCCAATCAATGGATAAATACATCCGCACTGCCTGTCCGCGCAGCGGTCGGGCGCAGCGGGCGCGCCGGTGGCGCGCCGAAGGCGCTCCTAAGGCAAGCCCGTCTGCGCCCGTCCACGACCGGACGGGACCAGGGGCCACCCCCCCTGTTCAAACCAGCACGGATGACGCCCTGCCTATACGGTATGACTCTCTCTCCTTGAAAAATCTAATGCCACCTACTCAAGATATTTGTTGCCATTCAATCCATCCGAATTCAACCACTGGCACTTGTTCCCACTGCAACTACACCCTTACCAGTCATAGTGGTATTTCCCACAGCGTCAAACATTATAAAATGTTTCTCCTAAATTGTCGCTCTCTAACTAAATATGCAGTACAGATGGTGCTACTTTTAGAAGAAACTAGTCCTGACGTAATATTTTTAACAGAGACCTGGCTTAAAGATGCATCTGACCCGGACATTACTGCCCTTATGCAATTGGGATATGCCCTTTATAGGATGGACAGACCACAAGGTAGAGGAGGGGGCTTAGCCATTCTTCTTAAAAACCACTACCAATGTAGGGTCAGCCCGATCACGATATCCAACTGTGAGAGTATGTACTTCTACTTGGACTTTGAACCCACCGCCACTTTCTCAGGCATTCTTATTTACCGCCCCCCTAACCAAATAGGAGATTTTCTCGACTCACTCCACTCAAAAGCCGCTGAATTAGTGATCACTCGTCCCCATTTCTCACTATTAGGAGATGTTAACATCCATTTGGATGACCGCAGCAACATGATGGCCAGATCCCTGGTAGATGATCTGGCAGCCCTTCAAATTACACAGAAGGGCTTCCAACCCACTCATGAAAAAGGTCATCTCCTAGACTGGGTATTTAGCAATGACCAAAGACTAGAGGTAGGTACACCTCTACCCCTCGTCTGGACAGACCACTATTTGATTCCGATACAATGGACACCAGTTATCTCAGCACCAATTGTCCCCCGCACTGTCTTGCAGGGGAGAGAATGGTCAAAAAATTCCATGGACCAGTGGACTGAATCCCTGTCCCTTGCTCCCCCCCAATTGGGAACAGACCCTACATCTCTTTACGACAATTACACCAATTGGTTGCGTACAGCTCTGGACCATGCCGCGCCCCTGAGAGAGCTCAAAGAAAAAACTGAATCAAGAGACTCACCTTGGTACACTCCCCAACTCAAAGAGTTGAAAAGAGGCTGGAGGAAATTGGAACGAACTTGGAGGCTCTCCCGCAAAAATTCAGATAAACTCAACCATCAAGAGGCAATTAAAAAATACAAAGCAGAAATTAGAAATTCAAAAGCCTTTTATTTTGAAAGCAAAATTACCAGTGCCTCTAATTCCTCAAGTGAAATCTTCAAAATTGCTAAATTCCTCATAGATACCCCGATCATTCCCCCCGATCCCAATAAAACCCAACTACGGTGTGACAATCAGGCAGAATATTTTTACAGGAAAATACAGAACATCATTTCCAACTTTGATTCAGCCACTGGGGCCACTGATAACGGAACTACTCCATCATATTCTACGCCTCAGACACTGGATGAATTCCCTCTACTTAATGAGGACTCACTTGATATCCTAATGCAGAAGGTCAAATCTGGGTCACCCAGTGATCCTGCCCCCCCCTGCTATCTAACTAAGATCACAGACATCATTAGGCCTGTTATTCTTAAAGTCCTAAATTCCTCTATTACCACAGGTATAGTCCCAATGGCGTGGAAATGTGCACAAGTTAGAGCACTATTAAAAAAAAAACACCCTGGACCCAGATAACATGGCCAATTATCGTCCAATCTCACTTCTCCCCTGGGTCAGCAAACTGTTGGAGAAACACATTAATGCCTCCATTACTCAATATCTGGAAGATAACCTCCTGCTTCATGAGTCCCAAGCAGGATTCCGCCCAAAGTTAGGAACGGAAGCTGCCCTTCTGACAGTGACTGAGGTGGCAAGGAAACAGATGGATCGAGGCGGCACTGTAGCAATCATGTTGCTTGATCTTAGTGCCGCCTTCGACACCATCAATACCAGCATTCTTCTCCACCGCCTACGCCAAATAGGAATCTCAGGGAAGGCCATACTTTGGCTCCAATCTTTTTTGGAGAATCGTTCGTTTGAGGTAGTTGAGAGCAATGCCCACTCAAAAACCTGGCCCCTTGATCAAGGCGTACCACAGGGCTCGTCTTTGAGCCCTACCCTATTTAATGTGTATCTACAACCCCTCGCTGACATTGTGCATTCGTTTGGTATAGACATTGTAACCTACGCCGACGATACACAACTGGTTGTATCTATGAACCAGCCTAATACCTCCCCCCCTAACCTCACTAAATGTTTAGTAGCAGTAAATCAGTGGATGACTTCCTCACACCTAAAGCTCAATGGCGAGAAAACTGAGCTTATGATCTTGGGCAACTCACTCACTCCTGGTCCTATGTTAGAATGGCCCCCTAGCATGGGAAACCCGCCTCAACCCAAAACCCAAATAAAGAGTCTGGGCATGTGGCTGGAGACAAAGCAAAATTTCAAGCAACAAGCTACTGTCCTGTCCGCCACCTGCTTTGGCCTGATGCGGATGCTTAGGAAAGTCTTGCCACTTCTACCCTTCCAAGCACGCAGAATCATGGTGCAAGCCATTATCCTATCTCGATTGGACTATGGAAACTCTCTATATTTGGGAGCTCCTATCTCCACCACAAGGAAACTCCAGATTACCCAAAATGCAGCTGCTCGCCTCCTCTTAGGCCTGAGCCGGCGAGAATCTGGTACAGCAGCTTTAAAGGAACTGCACTGGCTGCCCATCAAGGCCAGAGTTTTGTTCAAATCTATGTGCATTATGCACAAGGCCATGTGGAGGACCGCTCCATCCATGATCTGTTCTCTGGCAACCCCTTATCTTCCTTATAGATCCTTGAGATCTAGTTCAGCCTTCTTGGCCACTGTAAACAGAACCAAAGGGCCAGATGGGGCGGGCGATCCTTCTCTTGGAATGCCGCCAAGGCTTGGAACTCCTTGCCAGATACCCTTCGCGGCGAATCTAACCTGCTGAAGTTCCGGAAAGACTTGAAAACGCTCCTCTTTATCTAACTTGGCTCTCTGGCCCTCTCTTGACTCAGACAATATAGCGCTACGAGGCCTCCGGGTTGTCTGCGCTTAACAAAACACTATTAATAATAATAATAATAATAATAACTTGAGAGAATGGGATGCTGACACAGGGACACAGAGTAACAGGTCAAGAGCGGAAGCTGAATGGGGAGGTCAAGGCAATGGGACATTGTCTCACTGCAGGGCTAGCGAAAGCGGTCAGGAGTGGGACGGTAAGAATCAGGAGAGTAGAGGAGTTACCCGTCACATCCAAGGTGGAAGTAGACAGGAGCAAGAGGGTAGAGGTACAGAGTGTGGAGGGGTGTCTCGTCTCATTCATAGTGAGGGAGATCGAAGGACGCAAGAGTACAGGGATAGCTTTTAGTGCACTCACCATGCACCTGGCGATATCAGACAGCATTGGAATCGCGGGAACATGGGGAGCCGCGAGGTGTCTCACCATGCGTCAAGCGATCATGGACAGGAGCGGGATCGCAGGAACATGGGGAGCTGCGAAGGGTCTTACCATGTGTTGAGCGATAATAGACGTCAGGGAAATTGCGAAAGCATGGGAAATAATGGAGTGTCTTATCATGCACCTAGAGAAACCAAGCAGAATGGGCAATGTGGGACTATGGGGAATAGAGCAGTGTTTCACCACGCACCAAGAGGGGATTGAACTGCATGGGACCTGGAGAGATGGGAGCATGGGAGGACTCCCCATAACACGCCTGAGACCAGACGTAGGACTCAGAGCTGTGATGGGAGAGACGTAGATGGGCTCTCTAGAGACAGCACACTGAAAGCGGTGATAAAGGCAAAAAGGCTTGATGTGACCAGTTTAAAATCAGACCTGGACGAGATAATAGATGGTACGTTGCCTTTAGAAAGGATTGACATGTACGAGCAAGATGAGGTGCTGTTTCTGAATCGTTTATAGCAAAGGATATTACTCGGAAAGCGAGAGCAATTAATGAGAAATTATCTGAACTGGCAGACAAGTATATGGTAGACTTGTCGAGAACAAAGGCATTACAGGGTAACCATAGGTTGCATTATTCAGATCAGGACCTCGATGAGAGGAGGACAATCGGATTAAAAACACACATTAGGGAACTGATCACAGGAATAAGGACATGGAGAGATCTGGATAAATGGGAAGAAAGGTGGTCCAAGAAAGGGACTGTCAGGCGGAGCACAATTGTGATGTCCCCGGAGGGAGGGCCACTGCGGATGGAGGCATACCCTTTGTGAGAAATAGCGAATGGGAGTTATGTACATGTGCCCTGGAGTAGAGGAGATTTGGCTGCATTTACAAATTCGTTTCCAAGGTTAAGAGAGAATCCCGTAGAGTGGTACAAGCAGGTAGAGAGATTTGTGAAAATCTCTAAGGTACTGTGGATTGATTTGAACACCTTATTTGATATTGTGGTCCCAGGAGACTTGTGGACAGCATGCAAGGTTAGTGTCGAATGGCCCACAGCAGAACCGGAAAGAGATGCTCATACTAATGGACCGTCAGATAGGGTAATGGAGAAATATGAAAGGGTGATGACATGGCTGAAAGAGAAGGTGCCACCGCAGGATATAGATTGGGTGAAAATTGACCGAACTAGACAGGAACCCAAGGAGACAGTCCATGAATATTATGAGCGATTACTGAAAACGTTCAAACAATACAGTGGACTAGATGTAATGGATCCCAAAGACATAGGACAGTTTGTATCGAAATTTGTTTTGGGATTGAGACCTGATATTTGTTTGATGATTCAGCAACATTTAATTTGCTGGCAAAACAAACCATTGGATGAAATTTTGAGATACGCAAGGTATTGCAGTGATGAAATAGATTCCAAAGCAAAGAAACTTAAGGAGAAATTGATGTTGGTTCAGATGCAGTCGGCTGGAAAGGGTGGACAGCAGCAACAGGGAACAGGGACGACGGGAAGGAGATCAAATAATCAGAATAGGGACAACGAGGAAAATCCGAGACCTAGAGTAGACCTTGCTACCTTGAAAAGGACGACAAAGTGTCACCAGTGTCACCAGGTGGGACATTGGAAACGCGAGTGTCCCTATAATCCTGAAAACGGAGAACTGGAAGTAGAGGAGGAAGAAGTTCAGACCATTCCAGTAAAGGGGGTGACAGTACCTAAGGGTAATGTGGTCAAAGGGGGGACATTGGCTCCACGAGCCCAGTTCCCTCAACCACCAAAGATTGCGACAGGAGGAAAGACCTATAGACAAATGCTTTTTTTAGTAGGAGGAGAAGAGTGTTACTACGTTGATCCACTAACTGGACGGCGAGTGAGTAAAGAGAGGAGGACTGTACATTTGGGGCAGTTCTAGAAATGGACCAAAGGGGACCGTTTGTTGAGACTGAGGTGGCAGGGTGTCCTACGACATTCTTGGTAGATACTGGGGCTACTCGATCAACTTTGAGGTCAGCAGTGGTTCCGGACCTGCCAATGTCGGGGGAAACCATACAAGTGGTAGGAGTCGCAAATAGGAGAATGACTAACCCTTTCACGGAACCAGTGCTAGTGAGAATAGGGAAATACAGCGATGAACATCAGTTTGTAGTATGCGATTCTAGCCCTGTGTGTCTGTTAGGAAGCGACTTATTGTGCAAACTAAATTGCACCATATACTGCACGCCTCAGGGAGTAGAGGTACAGACCAACGACGAGGATGCCACCTTTAAGGTTGCAAATTCAAAAGTATGTGTAGAGCTGTATCCTACCCTGACGGTGGAAGAGCTCCCTTGGGACTTAAGGGATACTGTGTCATCAGAAGTATGGGATTTCACTGGGGAAGAGATATGATTGATCAAAGGAGTAGAACCAGTGAAAATCATGATAAAACCAAACGTTGAATATCCAAGAACGCCTCAATACAAATTGACCCCGGAGACGATTGCAGGAATAAAGCCTGTGATCGACTCCATGATTAAGCAGGGAATACTGAAGGAAATCGTGGGTAGTCCATGTAACTCCCCGATTATGGGTTTGCAGAAACCTAGTGGGAAATTCAGAATAGTTCAGGATCTCCGAAAGATTAATAACATAGTTGTATCATGTTGTCCAGTGGTACCGAATCCATCAGTGATATTGTTTCAGATACCATTCCAAGCTGAGTGGTTCACAGTGATAGACCTTTGCCAGGCTTTCTTTTCAATTCCATTAGATGAGGAGAGCCAGTTTCTTTTCGCATTTAAGCTGGAAAATCACGTATTAACATGGTGTCGTATCCCACCGGGGTATACAGAAAGCCCATCGATTTTTAACCAGCTGCTGAAGAAAAATCTTGAAAGTCTAGTACTGCCACAGAACTCGGTTCTAGTCCAGTACATAGACGACCTACTTGTTGCATCAGAAACAGAGGAAGCTTGTAAGATAGACACCATCACCTTGCTGAACCATTTAGCTGAAAATGGACACAAGGTGTCTGCGAGCAAATTACAGTACTGTCTGACAGAAGTACAGTACTTGGGTCACCGAATTGAAAAAGGAAAACGGAAGGTGTCACCAGATAGGATAGAGGCGATCATGAAAATGAATTCGCCCACGACACAAAGAGAGGTCAGGATGTTCCTAGGAATGGTTGGTTATTGCCGACAGTGGATAGCTAACTTTTCCCTGAAAGCAAAACCCTTACAAAAACTGACGCACAAGGAGGTGAGTGATCTGGTACCATGGGACAAGGATTGTTTGATGTCATTCCTACAGCTGAGGGAGGACGTGTGCCGTGCTCCAGCTTTGGGAATGCCAGACTACGAAAAACCATTTCTACTTTATTGTTGCGAGAGAGAAGGTTGTGCTTTGTCAGTTCTAGCACAAATTCATGGAAATGCCCGTAGACCAGTTGCATATTTCTCGGCTACTTTAGACCCAGTAGCCGCAGCGTTGCCCGGATGTCTCAAATCCGTTGCTGCAACGGGTGTCAGCATCGAGAGGTGTGAGAGTATAGTGATGGGACACCAATTAGTGGTGTATGTACCTCATTCTGTGGAACTGTTAATGACCAGGACCAAAACACAACACTTGACCAATAATAGGCTCACGCGCTACGAGCAAGTTATTCTTGCTGCGGAGAACGTGACCCTTAAGAGATGCTCTGTTTTGAATCCTGCCACTTTGATGCCACTCCCTAATGATATAGAAGACGAGGAATGTGAAGATCACGATTGCCTTGATGTGACTGAACTATGTACCAAGCCTAGACCAGATATTGTGGATGAGCCGTTGACCGACCCTGACGAAATTTTCTTTGTTGATGGCTCATGTGTAAGAGACAATATTGGTCAGTTGAGAGCAGCTTATGCTGTTTGCACCATTACTGGAGTTGTGGAAGCCGCTTGCCTGGAAGGAGTATACTCCGCTCAGGTAGCTGAAATCATTGCATTGACACGTGCCTGTTTAGCAGGTAGCAAAATTCGAGTCACCATTTACACAGATAGCCAATATGGTTTCGGTGTAGTTCATGATTTCGGGCAATTGTGGTCTCAGAGGGGTTACATGACCTCCTCAGGTTCACCTATTCGAAATGGGGAATTTGTGCGACTGCTGTTAGAAGCGTTACAAGGTCCGGCAGCAATTGCCGTTGTCAAATGCGTAGCCCATACCAAAAATACAGATTTTGTGTCCCAAGGAAACAGGTACGCCGATGAGGTTGCTCGCTACTGTGCAGAGCAAGGATACTCTTTCACGGAAGTGGAAGTAGGTGGGACACAGGAAAAGACAGAGTTAAACATGATGCTAGAAACAGTTGATTCTTGGGATGATCTAAAAGGTATGCAAGAGAATGCATCAGATTTTGAGAAAAAGACATGGGAAACTGCAGGTTGTGTAAAAAGTGAAATGGATTTGTGGATTTCAGCAGATGGAAGGGCAGTATTACCAAATGAACTAGTGAGTCCAATGGCACGTCAGATACACGGTCCAGTACATTTAGGAAGAGATGCCATGCTGCGGGTATTTAGGCCGACTTGGTATAATCCCAAGTTTAAAGTAGCCGCAGAAGCAGTGTGTCAGAGGTGTGTAACATGTCAGCAATTGAACGTAGGGAAAAGGACACCAGTTACATTGAGTCACATTGGGAGATCTGGTGGGCCTTTCAACAGGATGCAATTAGACTTTATTGAGATGAAAAAAATGCAAACGTCTCAGGTATGTTCTGGTGGTTGTATGTATATTTTCCAGATGGGTCGAGGCATACCCTACACGCAGGTGCGACACACTGTACCGGCCAGATTTTCGGACCAGATGGAATCAGCTCTTAGGAGCCCCTCTAACCCAGCCGGAACGTAACCACCTCCCTCCTTAGAAAGTATTTACACTGGGTATGGATATATGTATGTACATCTCGTACCTAAGGATGGGGAAAATAGCAATAAACATGCATAGGTTTTCTACAATATCCTATTCACACCAACTAGTCTCGCGGCCACTTAGGCCCAGACTAATCTACCCTGGGGCAGGTCTGATTATATACTCCCACACACTGATCTCCCTCAGTGCTCACTCGACACGCAATCCGGCGTATCTACACACATGGGCCTGCAGTCCCAGTGCTCTCATACACACACACGGTCTGCAATCCGGAAGACCTCCACACCGTATCCTTCCGGTGTTCTCATTCACACACGGTCCGCAATACGGCAGACCTCCACACCGTATCCCTCCGGTGCTCTCATTCACACACGGTCCGCAATCCGGCGGACCTACACACCGTCTATCTTAGGTGCTCTCATTAACGCCGTGTACCAACGACGATCACTTTCCTATCAACACTTAGGGAAGAAGTCTTTCATTATCTACTCGGGATAAAACTACGATAATAGAAATTAGTATGGCTTTCCAAATTGCAATATGTACCTTCTGCTCCTGACATCAAATGTTCCCTTTCTTCCTCATTGCTCAATCATCTCTTACCTGATCGGGATTCGCATCCGTTCATGCAAATAATGTTTGACTAGAAGACAAGGTTACCCCGATTGAACAAGAATACAAGGCACATGTCGGTTCACTAAGAACTGGGGTGTTTTATTACAATAAAAATAAACACAATACTACACAATGTATATTCTGCAAAGAAAAGTAAAGGTTAGAACGCGCGCTTAACAAGGAAAAGGGCGGATATCACCTGGTTAATATGAAGTCGGGGTTCGGCAGTCATCTAGGTTCCCTTCTCGTCTCTGTGTCTTGGCTCGTCTCGGAATCACACCTCAGCAGTCACAGGTACACGTCTGCACCACTATGCTCGATCTCCTCTGCTTCCCTCCAAGTCACTGGAACCTTGCTCGCTATTAACTACCGTCTCTCTCTCTCTCTCTCTCTGTCTCTGTGCGCTCCGCGCTACTTCTCCTTCAGTCTTTCTCAGAGAGTCTCGGTTTCAAAATCTTTCTCGGACTTCAAAATGGCGACTGTCTGCCTTGAAAATAATTAATGGCATAGATGCTAACGGCTAGCTGCCGCCTACAGACTGACTGACTCATTGCCTAACACTTTCGCTAATATCAAAACCTGTCCCTTCATGGAAAGTTACGGCCAGTAACCTGCCGCCCACCAAATTCTTGTACCTCCCCGTACCAAGGACACGTTCCCAGCCGGCCGGCCTGGAGTTGTGCCTTCGGAGTGGAGAAAAATACAGTCTTTCGATAAGGGCCAGCCTGAACCGGTTCTCTCCAAGCGAACAACACCTCAAAACTAAAATATTACACTTGACCTAGAAAGCCTCTCAAGCTACCAGGCAGAGGGTAAGATGGAGTCTGTCCCGTTTAAGGCCTACAAGGCCCAAAATATGCATAACTCCATGGAAGATATACTAACACTCTTGCAAAAGGATGGATCATCACTAATACTTATATATCTATCCCCTAGCTTAAGTTTATAAGCCCTGATCTAAAGAAAAGGGTACGAAAATGCACTACTGTGCCTCATGGATAGGTCCTACTTATAGTCCTAATCCCTATACTACAAGGGTAATAGGCTGGAGTCATCTTCCATCATCCTCCTTCTAAAGAGGGTCGCAAAAGTTGGCCATTACACTTCAGCCTTGACTCCAGTCTATTAGCCATGTTCTATATAGAACTAACATCAGTGGAAAAATAATAAGAAACAAAATTAACTGATCCACTTTTCTTACCAAATCTACAAAATTGGAATAGAGAAGGAATGCACTGAATAAAGCAGCAAATGGCCACTAAAATACAAATAGAAATAATAACACCCCCTAGAATCTGTCGTAAAGAATGTAAGTCAGGCAACCAATTAAAGAGCCAGTCGAACCAGCCCTGATCGATATGTTTTCTAACTTCTGCAGTCAAGTCGTGAAGTCTGTCAATATGGGCCTGAATCGATTTAGAATGGTCGGATAGGTTGAAACAACAAAGACCTTCAAAGTCAGAACAGTCATGTCCATGTTTTAACAGGAGATAGTCAATCGCTGTGCGGTTTTGCAGAATAGCTCTACGTTCACCCTGGGCATCTAATAACAGGTCAGATAACACAGTAGGAGTCTGATTAATGGATTTAACCATCCAGCAAGCCATCTTGCCAATTGTTTTAGCATTGTAAACGGCTAACGCCGGGACACAAATAATAGAAACAGCTAAACTGAGATATTCAGATTTAGAATAAAGATGAATGGAAGAGTCACAGTCTTCATGTAATGTCATAGAGTCGCGTACTACACGGGAATGGGAACCAGGGTGCGAGGAAAACATTAACAAGCTTAATATAGTGATAGCGCATGGACCTCCAGAAATATTTGCGGGAATATAGGGCCAGGAGGAATTCCCACAGGAGAATAACCATCCAGAAGGCAGCAACATTGCACGGTAATAAGTAGGAGCAACTAATATACGTTTACATGTCATATTGTTCTCAACGGAAATACATGAACTTGGAAGTCTTTGTAAACACAGCAATCGTTGATGAGCTGAAAAAGAAGTGGCAGCCTGCAACTTCAACTTTATACATTCCGAAATGGCCTTGGGATCACATGTCAAAATGAAGCATAAATCACCCTGCGAAATATTGTAGGTGGTAATTCGGGAATGAATAGGGGAATGGAATCAGAAAGGATGGTACATAAAGGGCAAAATTCATGGGCCGCAAAGTCGCCCAGAATAATATTGGGACGGGCACTCGAAATATTGAAAATATGCCGCAATGTTTCAGTGGAAGCAGGGACAGCAACCAAGCAGGTCGCTAGGATATCAGTCACAGACCTCATGGGAGTGAGGCAGAAATGTGGAGAGTTAGTCACTCTTTTTGCTAAGGTAATCCAAAAATTTGCTGAAGAATCCCACGCAGCGAAGGAACGCGGAACTCGGGTTCTCCAATCAACCGAAGTCGGCGGGTTCTCTCCTCTCCCGGCGTAGCAGACCAAAAGGAGTCCAACGCGGGCACATCCTGCAGCAGCAGTCCAGAGAACAATCTGAAAGAAACAAATACAGGCCTTATTCATTCTCGTAAATAACATTTGTCAGCTGGGACAGCTTCCCAGCTATCTTGCCCTGGTCTCATCACCAAAATGGTATTATCATGACCGGTCGCAATAACTTCAGCTTGTTCAGGGGGATGTTTAGGCGATTGCACCCATATTTTTGCACCAGGATTGTCTGTGGACGCGAAGCCTTTTTGGCCTCGTATTGTTAGCAAAGTCGGGGCAGTGCCTTTCTTAATCTCACCACTGAAAACAGGCATAATTAGCAACTGAGCAACACGGTCAGATTTTTGAATTGACAAATCAATCTCACTGCTATGAAGCAGGAGAACCTTAATCTCTCCCTGATAATCGCTGTCAATCACTCCTCCGAGAACTTGAATACCTTTTAAGGCAAGGCCCGATCTAGGGGCAATCAGTCCAAAGCTACCGGCTGGTATACAGACACCAACGCCAGTTTCAACAATGATTCGGTCTCTACCTTTCAGGATTGCGTCATTCATAGCATGCAGGTCCAAGCCTGCGGAACCTGGGGTTGCTCTGCATGGAGCCAAAGCTCCGGGGGTAATTTCCCAGTACATAACAGTATTGGACATGGAGTTGGGCTTTGCATCAACAGTTGGAGGAAACAAACGCATTAAAGGATATTCAGCCTGCAACAAGGGGCGATTATTTAATATTAATAATGCCTGGAGTAAAAAATCTCTCCAGTTTTTGTAATGTTCATCTGTTAATTTACGTAGCTGTTCTTTTAGTAAACCATCCATCCTCTCTATAAGGCCCGAGGCCTGCGGATAATATGGAATGTGAAACACCCACTCAATGTAATTTTCCACACAGAATTCCTGCACCAATCTTCCACGAAAATGGGATGCATTATCAGATTGAATCTGGAAAGGAACACCATAATACAATGTAAGCAATTCCAGAGTCTTAATGGTATTGACTTGGGTAGCTTGTTTGCAAGGGAAAGCAACCAATAGGCCACTATAGGTATCAACAGCTGTGCAAACATACTGACAATTTTTGCTCATAGGGAGCGGGCCAATATAATCAATCTGCCAAATTTGGGCGGGCATTTTTCCTCGATGTAAATGGCCTTTAACAATATGAGGCACTGTTATCTTTCTAGCATGCTGACAGATAGGACAATGCAGAATGACATCTTTAATCAAATTCAAAGGAATATGGATTCCTCGATCGGAAGCCCACCTGCTAGTGGCTCTTTCTCCAAAATGTCCCGCTTTTTGGTGGGCCCATTTCGCCAATCCCGCCAAATCAGAATCCTGCATGTCCACCACTGCCTCAGAAATTTTAGACTTTTCATCTGCAATGTTATGAAAGAATTTGTCAAGGGAGTCAATCGGGGTATGAGCATCCACATGAAAGATTGTAACAGTACTCTGTGGGAGTAATTCCCAGATTTCTTGCCATAATTCCTTTCCTCACAGTTCTTTTGAATGCAATTCCCAATTATGAGAATGCCAAGTTGGTAACCATACCGCCAATCCATTAGCAGTGGACCAGGAATCAGTGAAAATGTGACATGTGCCAGGTAATTCTTGTTTCAAAACTTGGTAAACTGCATATAATTCAGCATATTGACTACTTTTTCCATCACCAGTTGTACTCAATAATTTTTGCGTGATCGGGTTATAGGTCACTGCTTTCCAATGCCGTTTCTCACCAATGAATTTCGCTGAACCATCGGTAAACCACACATGTTTTCTGTCCTCCGCGGACAAATCATCAAATGGCTTACCCCACCTGACAGGAGATTCCTGGACTACAGGCACAGAACAATCATTTCCAGTCTCATTCGATGGCGCCTGCGCCACTCGTTCATGCAACACAGCCACACCTTTCGGACCCACACGCGCTCTGTCCTGAATGTACCATTTCCATTTAATCACACTCGCCTCTTGAGCATGTCCAATTCGATGGGATTTCGGCGAACTCAAAACCCACTGCATGATAGGAATTTCAGGTCTCAAAATCACAGTATGACCTAATGTCAATTGCTCAGTATCCACCAGAGCCCAATAACATGCAAGTAGTTGTTTTTCAAAAGGTGTATAACGCTCACCAGCCTCAGGTAACTTTTTAGTCCAAAAACCTAAGGGCACTTTTCGCCTGCCCTGCTTTTGCCACAGACTCCAATTGGCATACAGACCATCCACAGAAACATTCAAATCCACATCACCCTCGCCCACAGGCCATAAATCCAAGGCATACTGAATTGCTTCTTTCGCCAAATTAAATGCATTTTGTTGTGGTTCACCCCATTCAAACGCATTCTTTTTACGAGTGACTCGATATAATGGAGCCAAAATCTGACTCAAATGGGGAATATGCTGACGCCAAAAACCAAACAGGCCAATGAAACTTTGAGCCTCTTTTCTGTTCTTCGGAACTGCCAAATCCAAACTTTTTCGCCTCACCTGCGGGATCACTTCTCTGTGACCTTCATGCCAATTAATGCCTAAAAATTTAACATTCTGGGAAGGGCCTTGCAATTTATCGGGATTAATTTCCCAACCTTTAGCACGTAAACAGTCAAGGATCTGATCTAAATGGGACTGGACCTGGTCTTGCGTCTCACCTTGAATCAAAATGTCATCAATATAGTGACACACCTGAATCTGTGGATGTACGGGCACCTCAGACAAATGTTCCGCCACCAGCCGGTGACAGATCGTAGGACTATGTACATAACCTTGAGGAAGACTCCTAAACGTCATTTGACGTCCATTCCAGGTAAAACTGAATTGTTCCTGACACTCGGGGGCAATTGGAATCGAAAAGAAGGCATTAGCAATATCAATGGACGCATACCATGTACCTGGATGCTTCTGAAGTCTCTGAATCAAAGTAACCATGTCTGGCACTGCAACAGCTAAACGTGGTGTGTGTTTTTTCAATTCTCGATAATCAACAGTCATGCGCCAAGAATTATCACTCTTGCGCACAGGCCACACGGGATTATTCCAAGCAGAAGTGATTGGAGTTATAACCCCTGCGTCAACCAAATCCTGAATTGTGACACTAATTTCTTCATGACCACCTGGAATACGGTATTGTTTCTAAGAAACAACTTTCGTAGCTTGGGGAATTTTAATGGGGGGCATATGCAAACGACCAACCCGTACGGGTCTGGACGAAATGTAATGCTTAGTTCCAAATTGATAACAACCATCATCCAAATGCAAAGTCATTCCTTTCAAAATATCAATTCCAATGATATATTCCAAAAGCGGTACAACCAACACAGAATATTCTTTATGAGGAATTCTGCCAATTTTCATATCAAGTGTTGTTTGCACTGCGGGGGTTTCTTTACCACCTAAACCAGTAATTGTAAAAAACTGTCCTTTAAATTTCTTCGATTTACCATGAATTAAAGTGGCCTCCGCTCCAGTATCTACCAATGCTCGGGCCCTTTGGATATTACGATGTTTCCAAAAAATTTCAATATCAACATAGGGTCTATTGTCTTTGTGAGCCCACCTGCGTACCGGAACTTGACCTATTTCCTAATCATTTTTACCGTGGTCAGTCAACCAAGACAAATCAGGATAAATGTTTTCAACTTTCTTCAGGATCAGAATGTCTTGCTCATATCCATCCCTATTACGAAATGGATTATTGTCATGTTCAAAGAATTGAGAATTGCGATCAGAAAGCTTGTGACGATCCTCCCGTCTTCTGAAGTCAGGGGAATAACTTCTCTCATCTCTGTGTCTATTAGAGACACGATCATCTCTCCCCCTGTCTCTCTCTCCCTCTCTCACCCTTATGCTTTCACGGCGGGGAGAAACATCACGTTCATAGCGCCGGTCATCACGGCGATCAGCATCCACATGACGCCTCTCATCACCACTGCCATCGGATCCACGGTCACAATCATTCTTACGTACACGACGGGCATCCTCCTTCCGATCTAAACCACGCTTACGAAACATATCCCACAAGCGATTATTAGGTTCACCGTCAATGTCCTCCCTTTTCACACCATCAGCCAAAAGTGCAAGAAACATATCACGTCTAGAGAATTTATAATCCCCAGCGGTACGACCTTCAGGTCGAGATTGCCTCTCAGGTTTAAACCATTCACCCAACTCACCAAGCTGACGAACAGATTCAAGCACCATAGATAAAGGATTGCCAGTTTGATTAATCAACAAAGTCATCATAACCTGCTTGTAAGCAACAGGCGAAGAACGGATAATGTGATTGCGCACAGAAGATGTTAAAAGACCATCCAACAATCTGTCAGAAGTACTGAGAAAAATCGCAGTTTTCATCACTTCCTCTTTCAAAAGTTGCGACGCATCGCGCAAAGTGTACCATGGCTTGTCCTTGACAGGCCAATCAGATTCAGTAGGGTATTTATGGTTACAGCCATCATTCGCAAGCTGGAGCAAACTAATTTGGCCAGTACCATTATAATTCCGAAAATGATCTTGTACAGTAGAATCGGAACTCAAAGAGCAAAATCGTAAACAATCACCAGCATCAAGCATAATACCTGCAGCACCTAGTTCATAAAGGCGCACCATCCAAGTAAGCAAAGTTTCACCGGGCCGTTGTCGAAATCGTTGTAAAATGTCACTAACCTCCTGTTGAGTAAAATCTTCAATACTATCCAAATGAATACCATTCGGCATACCAGGAGCCTGTTGTAATTTGCGTCGAAACACAGGGTGAGCAGAAACCTCCGGAAGAGCCTCCGAGGAAGCCCGATCCTTAGATTTAGAAGAACAATCAGGGCGAGATACATCATCAGAATGGGTAGAGCGACCACGGTCGCCAGAAATGTCGTCTTTATTACAAGAAGCAGATTTGCAATCACGTCCGGAGCGAGAAGACTCGCGCTTGTCACCCTCCTCAGCCGAGGAGCCAGAATCATTCGATTCCCAGATATTACCATCCCACTCATCGGGGTTCCAATCCAGTCCGGCTTTCGCCACGACCAGACGTACTTTCCGTGTAGACACACGACCACGACGGTGTCTGTATTTATATTTTGCAATGCGAACCGCAGCCCTTTCGGCAATAGTTTGATAAGTTTCAAGTTTGTCGGCAAGCAATTTATTTTGACACCGCAAAAGAGTATGCGCATTCTGCACTTCAACAAACTTTTCCTCCATATCCACAAATCGCTTTTGCAACTTAACAAGCTTTTCATGAAGAATTCTGTATGCAGTAAGCACAATCCAACCTCTGCGTCCTAAAATAGGAAGCTCATCACCCTTCACTACTGGCGCATTTTGCAAGCAAGAAACCAAATCAGCGGGCTCCGCCTGCTCCAAACAAGAAATCCAATTCTCACTCAAACCAGTAGAATCGGCCCACTCACGGGCCAAAGCCTCGTAAGGCGTAGATTCCCAGCCGGGAATATCAACAGGCAATTTGAAAGTAGACTTCGATTTTTTCGAAAACATTATGACACACAAAAAAATATATACACAATTATAAACAAAGAAAATACGTACGAGCCGAGCGCAAACCAACAAGATGAAAACAATACAGCGCACACAGGCTTCGTAAACAGTTCGTGACGCCAGATGTACCGACCAGATTTTCGGACCAGATGGAATCAGCTCCTAGGAGCCCCTCTAACCCAGCCGGAACGTAACCACCTCCCTCCTTAGAACGTATTTACACTGGGTATGGATATATGTATGTACATCTCGTACCTAAGGATGGGGAAAATAGCAATAAACATGCATAGGTTTTCTACAATATCCTATTCACACCAACTAGTCTCGCGGCCACTTAGGCCCAGACTAATCTACCCTGGGGCAGGTCTGATTATATACTCCCACACACTGATCTCCCTCAGTGCTCACTCGACACGCAATCCGGCGTGTCTACACACATGGGCCTGCAGTCCCAGTGCTCTCATACACACACACGGTCTGCAATCTGGCAGACCTCCACACCGTATCCTTCCGGTGTTCTCATTCACACACGGTCCGCAACCCGGCAGACCTCCACACCGTATCCCTCCGGTGCTCTCATTCACACACGGTCCGCAATCCGGCGGACCTACACACCGTCTATCTTAGGTGCTCTCATTAACGCCGTGTACCAACGACGATCACTTTCCTATGAACACTTAGGGAAGAAGTCTTTCATTATCTACTCGGGATAAAACTACGATAATAGAAATTAGTATGGCTTTCCAAATTGCAATATGTACCTTCTGCTCCTGACATCAAATGTTCCCTTTCTTCCTCATTGCTCAATCATCTCTTACCTGATCGGGATTCGCATCCGTTCATGCAAATAATGTTTGACTAGAAGACAAGGTTACCCCGATTGAACAAGAATACAAGGCACATGTCGGTTCACTAAGAACTGGGGTGTTTTATTACAATAAAAATAAACACAATACTACACAATGTATATTCTGCAAAGAAAAGTAAAGGTTAGAACGCGCGCTTAACAAGGAAAAGGGCGGAGATCACCTGGTTAATATGAAGTCGGGGTTCGGCAGTCATCTAGGTTCACTTCTCGTCTCTGTGTCTTGGCTCGTCTCGGAATCACACCTCAGCAGTCACGGGTACACGTCTGCACCGCTATGCTCGATCTCCTCTGCTTCCCTCCAAGTCACTGGAACCTTGCTCGCTATTAACTACCGTCTCTCTCTCTCTCTCTCTGTCTCTGTGCGCTCCACGCTACTTCTCCTTCAGTCTTTCTCAGAGAGTCTCGGTTTCAAAATCTTTCTCGGACTTCAAAATGGCGACTGTCTGCCTTGAAAATAATTAATGGCATAGATGCTAACGGCTAGCTGCCGCCTACAGACAGACTGACTCATTGCCTAACACTTTCGCTAATATCAAAACCTGTCCCTTCATGGAAAGTTACGGCCAGTAACCTGCCGCCCACCAAATTCTTGTACCTCCCCGTACCAAGGACACGTTCCCAGCCGGCCGGCCTGGAGTTGTGTCTTCGGAGTGGAGAAAAATACAGTCTTTCGATAAGGGCCAGCCTGAACCGGTTCTCTCCAAGCGAACAACACCTCAAAACTAAAATATTACACTTGACCTAGAAAGCCTCTCAAGCTACCAGGCAGAGGGCAAGATGGAGTCTGTCCCGTTTAAGGCCTACAAGGCCCAAAATATGCATAACTCCATGGAAGATATACTAACACTCTTGCAAAAGGATGGATCATCACTAATACTTATATATCTATCCCCTAGCTTAAGTTTATAAGGCCTGATCTAAAGAAAAGGGTACGAAAATGCACTACTGTGCCTCATGGATAGGTCCTACTTATAGTCCTAATCCCTATACTACAAGGGTAATAGGCTGGAGTCATCTTCCATCATCCTCCTTCTAAAGAGGGTCGGAAAAGTCGGCCATTACACACACTCACAGTAGCAAAGTTGTTGCTTAGAGAGTTAATACCGCGCTTCGGGGTGCCAACCTCTTTGGAATCAGATAGGGGAACACATTTCAACAGTGAAGTTGTGAAGATGCTTTGCTCTGCATTAAATATTGATCAGAAGTTGCACTGTAGCTATCGACCAGAGGCTTCGGGAATTGTGGAGCAGATTAATGGGACGATAAAGTCCCGAATTGCCAAAGTGTGTTCATCGACATCCTTAAGCTGGCCTGATGCCCTGCCATTGGTACTCATGAGTATACGTAGCACACCAGACAGGAGAACAGGTCTCTCTCCACACGAGGTCCTAATGGGGAGGACAATGAGACTTCCATCTGTTCCAACTGCAGCTTTGTTGAATATCACAGTTGATCTGATCCTGGATTATTGCAAGGGACTTTCTGATGTCATTCATTCTGTGTCTCTTCAGGTGCGGGCTGCTGAAATTCCATCTTCCAGAGACCTATGCCACGACCTGTGCCCTGGTGACTGGGTGGTGGTAAAGAAGCACGTCCGGAAGAACTGCCTAGATGTGCGCTGGAGAGGACCCTACCAAATAATCCTGACAACGAATACTGCTGTCAAATGCGGAGGGCTGCCAAACTGGATACACGCCTCCCACACTCGAAGAGTTCCAGCACCCCTGGAAGAAACAGCTCCTCTCGCAGATGAAAATCCAGCTGTGGACGAAGAATCAATAGAGGGGACCAGTCAAGCTGTAGGGGTGTCGGAGGAAGCTGGGAGCGCGTCAGATCGAGCGGAGGAAGGTCAGGACGACAGTGAAACTGACGTTGCCACAGAAGTTGAAAGTTGCTGTGAATACGGTTCAGACACTGATCAAACCACAAGTGATCAAGAATCGAGTGTGAGGACAAGAAATTGGAGAACAAGGCGTGAAGAAGCTAGTTGGCCTGAAAGGAAGAAGAGGCCGAGCTCGAAGCCATCTCCAGGAAGAACCCTTGCTCCTATATCCGAAGACTCAGATATGGACGAAGGTGCACCGAATAGAGAACAGGACAGTCCTAGAAGATCAAGGAGAGTGCGCGTGCCCTGCAGAAGATACGCCACTCCTGAGTGGACCTACCTGGCAGCAGATGTCTTGTGCAAGGAGATCCAGGAGGGTGAGGGAAGTGACAGTGACCAGTACTAACCCAATCATAACGTTAAAAGTGGCGTTGTTGGTACCCGGAGTTGAAGCTGAAGGGTTGCTGACACTCACTGTCCCCAATCCTCCTTACCTGAGCAGAATAAGAGAACTGGTTTTAAACAGAGTAGAATTTCCAACTTTTGGTACAGCAGTACCAGCACTCGAGGAGATCATTCTTCGCTTAGAACTTTTAGAATAGGTGATTAGAGCTGCTGGAACCCGCATGATTGTAGACACCTAAAGACTTTGTAAATAAACAAGATTGAGAAGATAACCTAGCGCCAAGTGGAAGAAGAAGAAATTTAGGGACTCTTCCATTTAGTGGATGGAGAAGGGCTAGGGTTGTCTGTTGCTATAATTCAAAGGACTAAGTTCACAAGAAGGATTGTCAGCTTCCAGGTGTGGTTCGAAAAGACCGATTAAGCAAAGCAAATATTGTTGAAGGAGCAAAGAAAAAAGACTTTGTGTTGTGGCAGAAAATTAGAACTACACTGTCTTGAGACCATGAAGGCCGGCAACTTGAACCGCAAAGCAAAATGCATAGTAGGCACACTTTTAGCGGGAGTAATTTTTCTTATAGTTCTAGTAGTTACCATATCATATATAGTGGGACATGAAAATGAAGAAAAGGCAACAAATGAAGCGAAGGTTGTAGTAACATCGAAACCTACTACTGCTGGTAAAAAGGGGGACAATACCGAGAAAGATAAAGTTTTACTAGCAGCAGAAGCTCGTAGGTTGCACGTAGATGAATCACAGGGAAATTTCAAGTCAAATGCATATGCTAAATTGCTGTATGAGTACATTGATGCCATGGACGCGAAAGACTGTTACAACTGTATGCAATTGCCAGCCTCTGTAGACGAAGGTATTAGGTATCATCATCTTCCATTGACTTATGGAATTACATGTAGTTTGTTGCTTAGTATATTTTATGAACGAGATAGCTTTGAGTATTATTTTTCAAATTTTGATGCTGTTTTACCAGAAGTCCCGGCCTACAAGCATATGAATAAATGGGACTATTACAAGAGTGAGGATCGATTAAGGAAATTTTTCATTCCTTGGAAAACGCTAGATACTTCTTATGCCCGAAGAAATAATTTGACTTGCAAAGTGTCCGAAATTGAGAAAAAGTTTATAGGGCAGGTGGATGATCGATACAGGAGACAGAAGATTCTAAAGGCTTCGGGCCAATGGAAAACAGATTGGACCGAGGAGGAAAAGTCACACAAGAGGAAGGACCGAGGAGGAAAAGTCACACAAGAGGAAGGGTAGTAACGGTCCAATAGCTTTAGATCGAGAGCAAAGAGGGAAACTATGTATATACAGGGGTAAAACCTACTATGAGAATGTGTTTGTGGGAGAAGTGAGTTGTGAACATGCTTTCCAAATCGAATACTATACAAAGGATTTTTTGAAAGGAATGCAGGTGATTCCAAATGTATATTTTGTCTGTGGAAGAAATGCATACGTGAAACTACCGGATAATTGGTACGGATCATGTTATTTAGCAATTGTCTTCCCCAAAATATATCACGCTAAGGATCTAGAAATCCTAGAGGGAAGAACTCCCATTTAAAAGCCTTCAGAGTTTAGTTGACAAGGACTTTTATTTAAGGGTTCAATATGTAGGCTCTTCAGTTCTTCACCTCGTCGTTCCAGCACCAGTCTGGGCCATAAATCTAACTCACATGACACGTACTACTGACCTAGTCCTTACAGAAACGTGCCCAGAGAATTTACTGGGAATTAAGACACTTAAAGAACTAGGAGCAGTAATATGCTGCTCACCGGAGGGAATAAAATTGTTTCTACGAGATTTCAAAGGACATTTCACAGTCAAAGAATTCGACCCCAGACTAAATGACATCCCACTACTAAACAAAGAGAGAGTAAGGGTATAGCAGATCACTCTCGTACCCCCAAGGAATGACTACATAAACAACTGGAGAGTGATAGAACAAACCACACTTAAAAAGAAATTAAGGTGGAGGAAAGGAGTAGACAGAAGGTGAAGGAGAACCAAAGGAGGTTTTGTAAGAACCCTCACTCACCACCTAGTGGTGACATGCTTCATCACTGGGTTCCCACTGGAAAGACCTAGCGTCTTTCCTTTTTTTAAATTTTTTTAAAAATATTTTTATTATAAAACAAAAGAAAGTTTTTTTTTGGCACACACATATCACAGAATACAAATAAAATGAATACATATAATAATACATATATTAAACCAAGGTTACTATCAAGAAAAACAATATAATGCTAAGCATAACCTTCAACGCAAAAGGAAGAAGAAGGAAAGAAAAAATTATTAATAGATCAATACAAATATATTAATACATCAGACTAAGCTTGCATTTGTCCTTTCCTTCCACCGATGTACCGGTTCCCATATTTTCATTCCCAGCCTCTTTGCCCTTTTGCCTTTCTTACCATATATACCCTTTTCAAGGTTGAACGTCCCCAATAATAAGGCAATCCACTGTTGTGTTACAGGGGGTAAGGGATCCAGCCAGACTCTAGCAATCAACAACCTGTACACCGCCATCGCACCAAATAAAAATTCACCATGGTCACCTTCACAACCCCTAACCCCTAACATAATTACTATTGGTGTTAAAATCACATTCAGAGCAAGTGTACGGGCCATAAATTCCTCAATACCCTTCAATAAGGGTCTTAATTTAGGGCATAACGCAAAAATATGGATACTATCTGCGGCCGGAGCATTACACCGCCAGCAACTAATCCCTGTAGTGGCACCCCACTGTGCAATGCGATCCGGTGTATGGTAAAGTTGATAGAGCGTTTTAAAATGTTGGGATTGGAGTGAGGCGGAGTGAAAGACTGAACATCCTAGCTCCAATGAATCCAGAAAAACCTGACTCGTTATCGCTAATTTTCCAGCCCATTTATTACCAAATTTGTCAGTGTCGTCTTTCTTCAATTCAGCTAAATGGGCATAAAAATATCGAATGGAGCACTCCCCACTTTGCGCTATTGCTTCCATAATATTATTTGTATTAAATCCACCCACGCCTCCTTTTTTCTTATTAAAAAAACTCCTGATCTGCAGATACTTAAAAAAGCTATATCTTGCTATATTAAATTTTGCCACCAAATCTGAAAATTGAAATATATTTCCATCTGAGTCCAGCATATCTCCTATTTTTTTAATACCATTTCTGTCCCAATCTGCCATAATGGCGTCGGAAAAGATTAAAGGGGGTAGGGACTTGTTCCTATACAGTCTGGTATACCTATTAAATCTCCCTAATCCACAGTTTTTTGCAACAGCTATCCATACGTTATATGCCGCAGCAACTGTCTTGAATCATTTTTTTCACCCAGTGGACTAGGTGTCTTTAATTATAGATACCTTCCCTAAGTTTCCACTTAACATTGTTTTTACTAGTGCTAGTTGGACCTTGAATAAAATAGTTTCCTGTCACAACTACGCACTTTTTAATTTGCACTCACATAGCACTTTTTGGTTTCTTCACGTTTGCACCCTCAACACTCACAACAACCAGCTCCGCTGCAAAACAGGCATTATAGCACACTGGAAAGACGCTAGGTCTTTCCAGTGGGAACCCAGTGATGAAGCATGTCACCAGTAGGTGGTGAGTGAGGGTTCTTACAAAACCTCCTTTGGTTCTCCTTCACCTTCTGTCTACTCCTTTCCTCCCACCTTAATTTCTTTTTAAGTGTGGTTTGTTCTATCACTCTCCAGTTGTTAAATGACATCCCACAACATCTGTGGGCAAAAAGCTCGACTGATGTAGGATACATGGACATTACCCCACACCAGGTCACACTCAAGGAGGGAGTAGTCCTACCCCGTATACAACAGTATAAGATTCCACCTGAGGCTGAACAAGCCTTACTAAAAATAATTCAAGAACTCATAGAACATGGGGTAGTGGTGGAGACGGATTCAAATGTTTGCAATTCTCCAGTTCTTCCAGTCCTCAAAAGGACTGACCCTCAGGCACCCCCAGTCTACCGACTGGTGGTTGACCTTCGAGAACTGAACAAATGTGTGATCCCACAATATCCAGTGGTCCCAGATATTTCCTCACTATTGACTGCCATAGACCCCGAAGCTGCATTTTTCACAGTCATCGACTTGAAGAATGCGTTCTTCAGCATTCCTATACATCCCGACAGCCAATATCTTTTCGGGTTCAGTTTAAAAGGATGGAGTTTTAGGTTCACAAGAGCTCCCCAAGGCTATACTGAAAGCCCAAGCATTTACAGCCAAGCACTAAAAAGACAACTTGACAGTACCAGTATGCCTACCAACACAGCATTGATACAGTATGTAGATGACATTCTCATCACAGCAAGGTCAGAACAAGATTGTGAGAAGGCATCCCTCACCGTTCTACATTTTCTGACAGACAAAGGTCACAAGGTATCTCCCTCAAAATTGCAGTTCTGTGCACAGCAAGTAGCTTACTTAGGGCATTTGCTGTCCAAGGAAGGTAGGCAACTGACACAAGAACGAATCCAATTGATTTCAACAATTTCACAGCCAAAGACACAAAAAGAAGTGCGTGCATTCATTGGTCTCACCTCATATTGCAGACAATGGATCCCTCAGTATGCCCACATAGTCAAGCCACTCATACAGTTAACTACAGTGGAAGCAGCCACTCCTACGACTCTCCCTTGGACATCAGAACACTCTCAAGCATTTGAAGCTCTAAAACTAGCTCTGTGTCAAGCACCAGTTTTAGCCACCCCAAATTACAGCAAGCATTTTTCCCTGTTCGTGACAGAACGTGACGGAACAGCACTATCCGTCCTCACACAAGACCAAGCAGGATGAAACAGGCCCTGTGCTTATTTTTCTAGCACATTGGACCCAGTAGCACAGGCTTTGCCTGCATGCCTGAAATCTGTTGCGGCTACAGCCCTGGCCATAAGACAAAGTGATTCAATAGTGCAAGGACATCCCCTGATAGTACAAGTGCCACATGCCGTGGAAGTCCTTCTAAACAGAACACAGACACAACACCTGACTATAGCAAGACTGACAGGATACGAACTAACGCTATTCCAGCCAAACATAGAGATCAGGCGATGCAACATATTGAATCCCGCTACCCTTTTGCCCTCAAGCTCAGATGATACGATACAACATGATTGTGTGGAGATGATCGATGTAGTGACAAAACCAAGACAAGACCTAACAGATGTTGCACTCCCAGATCCTGATGTAACGCTTTATGTGGATGGATCGTGCATGAGAACAAACGCTGGAGAGTTAGTGGCAGCCTATGCAGTAACCACGGACTGTAAGATTATAGAGACAGAAAGAATAGACACACTGTCAGCCCAAGCAGCAGAGCTCATCGCTCTGACACAGGCCTGCATATGGGCAAAACAGTTGAAGGTTAACATCTACACTGATTCCCAATACGCTTTTGGTGTAGTTCACAATTTTGGAGTGTTATGGCGAGAAAGAGGTTTCCTTACCTCACATGGGGCCAAGATACAACATGGGCCCTTGATTCAAGCCCTACTAGATGCCATACACCTACCTACAGCCATAGCTATTCTGAAGTGCAAAGCACATACCAAAGCTACAGACACCATATCCAAAGGAAATGACTTAGCGGACCGGACTGCTAAACAGACAGCCCAGAGTCCAGTGAACACAACAGATTCTCAGGTACCAACACAGACTGTCACTATGGTAATAAGGGACTCCTTGAAAGATGTACGAGACATACAGACACATGCCACCGCAGATGAGATAAAGAAATGGACTGAACAAGGAGGGGTCCAGACTGATCAGGGTTGGATGACCAAAGACCAAACAGTATGGTTTCTCCCTGACTCAATGGTACAAGTCATAATAGACACGGTCCATAGCCCCGCCCACCTAGGCGAAAAGGGTATGCTAGACAGTTTACGGAATATCTGGTTTAACAAACACCTAAGAGCTGCAGAACAGGGTGGGTTCCAGCCTCCTGATCATCCCTTCGAAGTCCTCCAAATGGATTACATCCAAATGGACAGATGTAGAGGATACAAGTATGTACTGGTGGTAGTGTGTACACTGACACGATGGACTGAAGCATACCCCGTCCCGGACTATGGTGCCCAGACAACAGCTAAACAATTAGTGAGAGAATTTTTCCCCAGGTATGGGTTACCAAGGGTCATCTATTCGGACAATGGACAGCCTTTCTCTTCTAAACTAATGGAGGCTGTTTCTCTTCTACTAGGATATTCCTGGAGATTTCATTGTGTCCGACACCCTCAAGCAGCTGGCCTAGTAGAGAGACACAACCAAACCTTGAAACCAAAACTAGCCAAAATATGTGCAGAAAACGGGATAGACTGGGTCACTGCCCTTCCGGTCGCTCTCTTTTAAATGCGGATGGTGGCACATTCCCGGACGGGACTGTCCCCTTTTGATGTAACATTCGGCAGGCCTCCTAACATTTGGGGTGTCCCTTCTCCTAGGAAACTAACTGATATTTACTCTAACATGTTGACAGATTACTTGGCTTCCTTGATGTCTGCACTCCACTCTTGTCGTTCACAGGTTGCAGCAGCTTTTCCAGATCACACCACACCTGAGGAACATACCATTAGACCTGGTGATTGGATACTCGTACGGAACTTCGATCGTACCAGCCCCTTGGAGAAAAGGTGGACGTCCCCTAAACTGGTTCTTCTGACGACGAGGACGGCAGTCAAAGTGGAAGGACGAAAAGGGTGGCTCCACGCCAGCCATTGCAAGAAGTTTTTTGGACCAATACCAACGGACAATGTGCCCTGTCCAGCGGCTATAAACGCCCCGAATATAAATAATATTTCACCACTTCCAGAACTCACTCCTCAGCAGGAATACAGATCGCGGCTGCGATCTCACCAAAAATAGACTAAAGACATTACACCTGATCATAACGAACCGGTGGCTAACTAAGTCCAGGAACAAGCTCTTGGTGAAGCTGCTACTGGGAAGTGTTTGATCTCGCGTACAGATACATTTGGATATTAATTAATAGACAATATGAGGAGTAATGACATGATGCGCAAATTGAAAAGGACTGATTATGTGAAATTACTGCATAGCAGGTTCTCGATTTTTTTATTAATAATGTTACTTGTTTGCTGTTTAGCGGCCTGTCTGGGTTGGATCTTATATACAGTTTTCCCTCCGCACTCTTCCACGCTTGTAAAGAATACAACTATGCATTCCCATGTTGATCTTCCCCCACACCTCGAGGACAGAAGAAAGGAATTTATAAATAATACATTCATTTCCACCCTCCATAAACAACAACTCATAGTCAACAAGACGAACTGTTGGGTTTGTGGCTTGATGCCACATTCCGTACATAAGGGAATGCCCTTTTTCTCCCTCCCGTTCGGTTATTCAGGGTCCGCCTATGCATTAGCTATGATATTTTCTGCCTCAGTCAGAAACATTCCCCCGACAAAATTGAAAAATGAGAGTTATTGGAATGAAGTAAAGACTAAAATAGTAAAGGCTGTTTCTAAAATGGTGGATCTTACTGTGACCTGGGGAAGGGCCGAGGATCACGAAAATATCAGTTACTCTCAGTTCCATGACATCGCTTCCTTCAGGGAAATGTTTTCCGTCAATCAAAGACAGACGGATCAAGGAGGTTGGGTAGTACCGCAACACGGCCTGTTTTGTATAAGAGGAAAAGGAAAGGGGGAAGTAATGGGGAACAGCGAGTGTGATAGGACATATACACTACCCGCTCCCGATTTTCCTACCATAGTAACTGCTCCAAACACCTATTTCATCTGTGGACCCCATGCGCGCACTTGGTTGCCTCAAGGCTGGTCTGGAAAGTGCTACATCGCATTCTTTTTACCACCAACTTACACAGCCCCTGCCAATTATCACCTGATTGACCCTCTGACCCAAGTTAGAAGACAACAAAGGGGGGTCATAGATGCAGAAGATACTACAGGACAAGAAGCTGGAGATTTTTTCAAAGGTTTCCTCCCTTTCTGGGGACCCATGGCCAACAGTCGCCACATCCGGCAATTAACTCGTGTAGTTCAGGACGCCATAGACGAAACAACTGGCGCCTTGAATAACATTACAGCTGAAGTAGCTGCAGACAGACTCATGACCCTGCAGCACCGTATAGTTTTAGATGTCCTGTTAGCCGACCGTGGTGGTGTGTGTAAGGTAATAGGATCCAGTTGCTGTGTATTTATTCCAGACAACGCCCCATCAGTTTTCTCTGCTATATCCCGCCTCCATGTATTATCCGATAAATTGTATATGGACACTGGCACATGGTCCCTGACCGGCTGGTTGTGGGGCCTCCTGTCTACCTGGGGGTGGAAGGCACTAACAGTCCTGGGCCTCGTTTTGGCCACTATTTTCACTTGTTGCCTCTGTGTCCAGTGTAGCCCCGCCCTTTGTGGGCTGTGTACCACTACATGTACTCCTCGTCCACGAAACAGAGGAAAGAAAAATGAAATGATCATGTTGCAAGAACAAGTGTACGACTTAATGAACGTAGAAATTGATTAAGAATTTCTGCAATAGGGTTTCTATGGGACAAGGAGGGAATGTGGAAAGTTGACTAAAAACTCTATTTTCTTCCTGGTGTCCCATCATGCACCCTATCCACCCTAACACCGACCAGGCAAGCCGGTTTTTCTACTTCAAGCATGAATCCTGTTATACCCCCTCTCTTGCCTGTCTTCTTTTCGTTGCACTGGCACATGCAAAGAATGATGGCCAGCCATCATGTATCTTACGGGTTTCCGTCCTGTTCGATATTTTCCTTAAAACAGAACGGAGTCAGTTAGATGGTTGCCTCGTCAAATTCCCCCCCCCCCCCCTCCCTAACTCTATCAAAGAACGAGCAGCTCTCGCTCATCAATGATCTCTCAGCTTGCGAGGGCAGCCACGGGTTGGGTCAACAATCAAGAGTAAACTGATCAAGTACACGAGACAGACACGAAGAGAATAGTTAAACACGGCCCATTCTCCTTCTTCCCAGCTGTACACACATACCATTGTGAAACATCACCGCCCTTGTGTGGAAGTAAGGAGCACACAATGCCTCGTTCTCTTTACCCTTCAGACAGAAATGACCCTGTAACAATGCCTCGATTCTCTGTCCCCAGACACTAGTAACTCTGTAACTTGTCACCACAATCACCCTGATGCCATGTGTTTGTCTATGTCTAACAAATATGATTCAAGTCATTCTTTAAACGAAAACAAGCCTGCTATGTCTTCTGTATGATTGTATCACGGATAATTGAATCATGCCCAGGGAACTCCTTCTTTTGATTGTGCAAGTAATGTATATAAGTGCTGTCATGTTTCAAGTAAAGCAGACTACTCCTGAACCCACTTGGTGAAGGAGCCCTCCCTTAACTCGATTTCTGGAATAAAGCCCTTTTACTCGAAGACCACGGACTCTGCTCCTCATTTTTATCGATTACCTTTCTTTGATATCTATAGAAATTCCGGCAGTGTAAATAATTTTATTTACCACAACATGGTCAGTGACATCACTGATGACATCACTGATGACATCTCAAATGACATCACTGATGACATCACTGATGACATCATACAGTGTCTGTGTGTTTCTGTAAAGTTTAAATATGTTTTACATATTGAAGAATGAGTGGATGTATAAGTGTCTGGATGAAGGATTTAGAAGGTGTGTGACTGACTGTATGAGTGAGTGATTAAATGTGTCTTACTGAATGCATGGGTTAGTGACTAAACTGTCTGAATGTGTGCATCATTATGTCTGTTGTTGTGTAAGCTGCTGTATGTGTTGATCAGTAGCTATATAAGTGGCTATATGGGTTATTGATTGGTTGCCTAAGTATTTGTATGTGAGGCTGAGTGTGTGTGTGAGTGCCTGGAAGGTGTGTGACTCTGTGCATAGATGTGTGAGCAGTTGATTCACTTGGTGTATGGGTTAAAGAGTGCATGTGGAAACCGCTGTATGGGCGGTTGACCATGTGCATGGGTGTGTTGGTGAGTGAATGGATATCTCAGTGCTACATGTCCAAATAAGTACATATGTAAAACATAGTGCTTGGGAGAGTTGGCATATGTAAATGACTATACATGGGAGCCTGTGATTGCGTAAGTGGCTGTATGGATCAATGTGTACTTGTATCAGTGATTGTAAAAGAGAGTAAGTATGTGTTAGTATATGTTTGAATAAGTAAGGTTTAGTGTACATAACTGTGTAGATGAGGAAATGGGAGTGTGATTGATTCTTTGCATAACTGACTAGGTGTGTGAGTAACTCCGTGGATGAGTGTCAATGTGTGAGTGTCTGTATAGGTGTATGAGTGGATATGATAGTGTTCTATTGATGAGTGACTATATGTATGAGTGATTGTATGGGTGAATGAGTGGATGTGTGTGTAGACCTCGAAATCAGTGAGTGTGTATGTAGTTACTGGTACTGGTGTGTCAATAATTTCAGGAATGGTAGTTTGTATTTATCACTGGGTGTATCAAAGGTTAGATTAGAGTGTGAGGAGGTGTATCGTATTATCACATGGATGATGTCATCAGTGATGTCATCAGTGATGTCATTTGAGGTGTCATCAATGATGTCATCAGTGATGTCATTTGAGATGTCATCAGCGATGTCATCAGTGATGCCACTGACCATGTCATGAATGATGTAATATATGACATCATCAGCAGTGGATTGCGGGCGCGCCAGTTATAGTGAGTCCAACTAACTATAACGTGGGAATTTCAATGGTTTTGTGTGAGTAAAATGTTCAGCTAACTATAACTGGTGTGAAACCTATGGTTTTTTCAGTGAATTTCAAAGGTTTTTTAAATGCTAATTCCTAACTATAACGAGTGTGAAACCTATGGTTTTTTCAGTGAATTTCAAAGGTTTTTTAAATGCTAATTCCTAACTATAACGATTGTGAAACCTATGTTTTTTTCTGTGAATTTCAAAGGTTTTTTAAAAGCTAATTCCTAACTATAACGTGTGTGAAACCAATGGTTTTTTCAGTGAATTTGCAACTTTTTTTAAATGTTAATTCGTAACTTTAACGAGTTTGAAAACTACAATTTTTAAGTGAAATATTGTTTTTTAATGATAGGTAATTGTTATATCTATTAATTTTTTTATTTTTTTCTAATTATTTCCTAATTCTATATTTGTTCAAAACTATTTTTTACATGTTTTTCATATATATGTTTTTTTTATTATTTGTGCACCGGTGCGCTCACGGTACGCGTACCAGGGCGTGCGCCGGTACGCGCAGCAAGAGCGCCCTATCGCGATCGAAATTTTTTATTTTATTTTTGTATTAAAAGTAAATAATAATATATAAAAGTACTATTTATAATATTTAAGAACCGTATTTGAACTTTAAACGCATTCCTGATAAACGAGCAAAACGTCACTGCTACGCGCCGCGTAAGCGCCCCCGGAAGCGCTCCAGGAAGCGCCCACGTACGTGCCATGTAAGCGCCCTGGAAGTGCTCCGGGGCGCGTAGCGATCGAAAAAAGAAATTAATGTTTGTATTAAAAGTAAGTAATAATATATAAAAGTACTATTTATAATATTTAAGACCGTATTTGAACTTTAAGCGCATTCCCGAAAAACGAGCAAAACGTCACTGCTACACGCCGCGTAATCGCCCCCGGAAGCGCTTCAGGAAGCGCCCACGTACGTGCCGCGTAAGCACCCCGGAAGCGCTCCGGTGCGCGTAGCGTAAGCGCGTCAAACCATGTGACCTTAAAATAACACTTTTCATTGGTTCTGAACATTTTTTTTCCAAATATTGAGAACCCCACCCATTTCTCTCACTTTTGCTTAGTACTTGGAGAGAGCAAGAGGTGTTCTGTGCATTATCTGCTTCTCAAAGTTTTCTGATCTACAGCAATGGCTGAAAGAGAGTCAACCAGCAGTGATTCTAATGGTTTTTTGCCTGAGGACCCTCCTCACCACAAAACAAAGGACCACTTCATTTGACAATTTTTTGACATCCCTGAAGGAAAAAAAAGGTTAATGCTGCTAAGGTAACCTGCAAGATATGTGGCACTACTTTATCCAGAGGCAATCCTAATAGGAAATATAGCTTTGGAAATGCCACCTTAATTAGGCATGTCCAGAGAATGCACCCAAAAAACTTTGCCAGAGAGAGTGTCTGAGACCTGGCAGAGAATGCACGAAGAGATGGAGGCAGCACCTCCACTGGTGGAGCAACAGCTTCGGGAACACCACATGGAAGAATGATCCCTAACATGCCGCCGGTCTTTGGAGGCATAACATTTCTATGTGTGGACTGTGATGAACTGCTCTGCTATGGGGAGCAGAGCGTTGAACTCATTGCTATGAAGAGACAGGAACACCGCTGCCCTCCCCGTCCCTAATTTTCCATCTTTTTTCTGCTCATGTTGAGCAGTTTTGGAATCCCTGGTTTTGCTTTTCCCCTGAAAAAAATACAAAAAAAATATAAAATCGTTATAAAAAAGTATAAAAAACATATTAAAAAAAAGAAGAAAAAAAAGTTATTTTCAGAACTACCTCCAATTCTCAAAAAAGAGCTGTATTCTTTACATATTTTACAATTCTGTTTTCCTAGTGGTGCGCTCATGGTGCGCGTACCGGAGCGCGCACCTGGGAACGCACCCAGCGCTTACCCCGCGAAATTATTTAAAAAAAAAAAGTTTTTTTGCCCTTCAGGGTCCTTCTGGGCCCCCCTCAGAAAACCTAGGGGGTCAGGGGGTGTCTACTCTGCCCCCTTTTAATTATATCCCCTTTCTTTTTTCACCTCTTGTGTCTCGATTCTACCGAGACACAAGATGGCGCACTCTCCGGACTGTTTAGAATGTTGACAGACACCTGATAGCCAATCAGCTTTCCGCTCGCGCACACCCGTAGCGCGCCGGGTGCGCTCCCCGGTACGCTTACTTGTAAGCGCTCGAAGCGCGCATATAGATATGTATGTGTTTTTGAAGTTAATTTACAAAAAAAACACTGGAGCAATTTTCAGCAAATATAGCAAAGGCACATCTGCGTACCAGTCCCTACAATTTTGCCAAGTTTGGCGTAATTCCATTCAGCGGTTTGGGCTGTAGACTTGTCAGACCGTCCTATGGGAATTAACATGGGGAAAACACGTTTTGGGACCCCCCTTTTTTCTCAGCCCCCACTTCACGAATCCCCCCGAAACTTCCAGGGAAGGAGCGAAGCGGAGCTGGCCAAAAATTTTGAAAATTACACGCAAATTCCTCAACCGGCACCAGAGTTATTCCCAATAGAATGTTGCGGATTTCCTATGGTAGCCAATCCTAACTATAACTACCTACTGACGACCGCCAGTAGGTAATATATTTATATATATATATATATATATATATATATATATATATATACTAGCAGCCCGCCCCAGCGTTGCCCGGGGCAGAAGGGGGCTGGGGGCAGCATTTCAGGCTTGCGGCCCCTCCCGCCCCGGCCCCCTCCCGCCCAGAACACTTAAATTTTTCACTTTGACTGCACTATTAAGTATGGGCGGAAAATCCGTTACGCTCACGGATTTTGCGGATTTTCGGTAAATTCGCAATCCGCGAGATTTGCGAATTTCCCGCAAAATCCGCAAATTCGCACGCAGCGGATTTTTTTTTTCTTGGTGATACAATTTTGCGGCGCGCGGCGTTTATCATCGTTTGCCGAGTTGTTTTTCTCGATATTTTGCGAGTGCTGCGCCATTTTGGATCTTGCTGCGGGATCCCGCGGGAATTTGGCAAGCGCGATTACGTAATCGCGGCTTGCCAACTTTTGCAGCGAGCGTTTGTCAACGTGAGTACGGCGAGATCACGTCTCGCGGTACTTCGCAATTGGGAGCTTTGAGATGCGGCGAGCAGCAACAATCTCGCACAAGCGAAAATATAAAATTTGCAATTCTGCACAAGAAATCCACCAGCAACCAGCATAAACCTTCTTGAAATGATGATTTTTATCTGAATAACTCCTTAGGTTGACATTTGCCTGCACTTATTTAGCGAGGAGTCCATTTTGGGGAGGGGGGGAGGGGGGTGGGAGAAAGGAAGTGCCCCACAGTCTTCAACTTCCTGTTCCTGTCCAGCAGGCTCCTCCCAGTGCTTTGTCCATCGCCTGGTCACTTTTCATTTGGATCTGGAGCTGGAAGGATTACTTTTTGTGGATGCTGCTGGATATTTGGATTTGAGGCCTTTTTTACTTTCTTTGGATCACTGTTGGATTAGAAATTTTACAAGTAAGTTTGTTTGGGGCATTACAGTTGCTGCAACTACAATTTTGGAATTTTCGAGTTTTGGGCTGTTTTGGGGCCTTTTGCCCAGGGGTACTCAGTGTTAGGTGGACTGAGTCTTTCTGTGGGGTGTCTTGAACTTAAACATCATGGAGGGCATGGATGGATTGGGATTGTGCTGATTTTTCAGTGATTTTCATTTTTTGGGGCTGTACTTGTGGCCTTTTCACCAGGGGTATTTGAGTCTAGCATGGGCCTAGTCTTTCTGTGGGGTGTCTTGAACTTAAACATCATGGAGGGCATGGATGGAATGGGATTGTGCTGATTTTTCAGTTATTTTCGTTTTTTGGGGCTGTACTTGTGGCCTTTTCACCAGGGGTATTGAGTCTAGCATGGGCCTAGTCTTTTTGTGGGGTGTCTTGAACTTAAACATCATGGAGGGCATGGATGGAATGGGATTGTGCTGATTTTTCAGTGATTTTCGATTTTTGGGGGTGTTCATGGGGAGGGACAGGCCATGTGGCTGGGGGCCATTTTGAGTGCTGCTACAGGCCCTGGCCATGTGCAGGGAGGCAAGTGGCCATTTTGAATGTAGGTATTGTTGTTAGGCCTGCAACCATTTTGCCTACTTTTCAACCTTTATGCCCAGGGGTAGTGAGTCTTGCATGGGCCTAGTCTTTCTGTGGGTTGTCTTGAATTTAAACATCATGGAGGGCATGGATGGAATGGGATTGTGCAGATTTTTCTGTGATTTTAGTTTTTGGGGGCTGTACTTGCGGCCTTTTTACCAGGGGTATTTGAGTCTAGCATGGGCCTAGTCTTTCTGTGGGGTGTCTTGAACTTAAACATCATGGAGGGCATGGATGGAATGGGATTGTGCTGATTTTTCAGTGATTTTCGTTTTTTGGGGCTGTACTTGTGGCCTTTTCACCAGGGGTATTGAGTCTTGCATGGGCCTAGTCTTTCTGTGGGGTGTCTTGAACGTAAACATCATGGAGGGCATGGATGGAATGGGATTGTGCTGATTTTGCAGTGTTTTTCGATTTTTGGGGGTGTTCATGGGGAGGGACAGGCCATGTGGCTAGAGGCCATTTTGAGTACTGCTACAGGCCCTGGCCATGTGCTGGGAGGCAAGTGGCCATTTTGAATGTAGGCATTGTTGTTAGGCCTGCAACCATTTTGCCTACTTTTCAACCTTTATGTCCAGGGGTAGTGAGTCTTGCATGGGCCTAGTCTTTCTGTGGGTTGTCTTGAATTTAAACATCATGGAGGGCATGGATGGAATGGGATTGTGCAGATTTTTCAGTGATTTTCGTTTTTGGGGGCTGTACTTGTGGCCTTTTCACCAGGGGTATTTGAGTCTAGCATGGGCCTAGTCTTTCTGTGGGGTGTCTTGAACTTAAACATCATGGAGGGCATGGATGGAATGGGATTGTGCTGATTTTTCAGTGATTTTCGTTTTTTGGGGCTGTACTTGTGGCCTTTTCACCAGGGGTATTGAGTCTTGCATGGGCCTAGTCTTTCTGTGGGGTGTCTTGAACTTAAACATCATGGAGGGCATGGATGGAATGGGATTGTGCTGATTTTGCAGTGTTTTTCGATTTTTGGGGGTGTTCATGGGGAGGGACAGGCCATGTGGCTGGGGGCCATTTTGAGTGCTGCTACAGGCCCTGGCCATGTGCTGGGAGGCAAGTGGCCATTTTGAATGTAGGCATTGTTGTTAGGCCTGCAACCATTTTGCCTACTTTTCAACCTTTATGCCCAGGGGTAGTGAGTCTTGCATGGGCCTAGTCTTTCTGTGGGGTGTCTTGAATTTAAACATCATGGAGGGCATGGATGGAAGGGGATTGGGCAGATTTTTCAGTGATTTTCGTTTTTGGGGGCTGTACTTGTTGCCTTTTCACCAGGGGTATTTGAGTCTAGCATGGGCCTAGTCTTTCTGCGGGGTGTCTTGAACTTAAACATCATGGAGGGCATGGATGGAATGGGATTGTGCTGATTTTTCAGTGATTTTCGTTTTTGGGGGCTGTACTTGTGGCCTTTTCACCAGGGGTATTTGAGTCTAGCATGGGCCTAGTCTTTCTGTGGGGTGTCTTGAACTTAAACATCATGGAGGGCATGGATGGAATGGGATTGTGCTGATTTTTCTGTTTTTTTCCGATTTTTTTGGGGTGTATAACTGAACTGATGTTCCTCTGTCTTCCATTGTTTTTAGGTGCACAAGACTCAAGAGAACCACCAGTGCCAGGAAGAAGTCCTGCAGCGGTGTGTGTGTGCAGCATAACGTCCCGCGACGTCACGTCTGGCCTCAGACAACTCTACAATTCGTGCAACTGCGGCCTGCTGTCTGACCTGCTCTGAAGAAGATGGCCCCAAAAAAAGGTCTCCGTAGCTCCTCTAGCAAGAAAGTTGCTAGTAAGGAGCAGAAGAAGCAAGTTACCAAGGAGGCTGGTGTGCCAACCGCCACGTTTTTTGGGAGCAAAAAAAAAAGTACGCCTGCAGCAGCAGGATCTGCTGGGGACCAAGCTGGGAGCCGCACCCCCGCTCCATTGGGTTCAGTACCTCCACCACCACGCCAACTTAAGTCAAAGCCCTTGAGTGCTTCAGAGGCAGTCAGTGTACTTCTCCAATCACCATCGACCAGTGATGTTGGCTCATCGCAAGAAAGTAGCAGCAATGTCCCTGAATCAACACAGGTTGTTGTAACTCATCTGACAAGTGTTGAACAACCACAGCCGCAACAACAACATGTGCAAGTAGTACAAGCCCAAGTACATGTGGAAGGAGAGGCAGCGCAAGGAGATGCGCAAGCAGAGGTGCATGGAGGGTCACAAGTGCCCACAATAGTTGTTCCTCCCGAAGTAGGGGCACATCAGGAAATTGACAATCAGACCGAGGTATCATTTGAGGAAGCCACTCCTCCTGATGATCATTCATTGTCTTCCACATCCCTAGCAAGGAAAAGATCAAGGGGGGTGTCTACATCTTCTTCAAGCCCACCTCCTACTGATGATCTGGATCACGATTGGGTACCACCACGGCAGCCTGAGAGTGAGGCACACCATGATCTGACAAAGATACCTAAGCGTAAAAGGAAGGTCGTCGAAAAACTCATAGCTATGGAGTGTGATGAGGTTCAACAAGAAGTGACACATACTGCTGCTGATGAAGCCCTTCACGACGACGATCCAGTCATCATAATGGTCACTGCAGCCCCAGCGGGCATGCAGCAAAGAGACATTTTGACCCTATCCCGAGAAGCTGCTGAGCGTGATGATGATGTCGACGAGGAGTCAATGGAAACACAACAATCATTGGATTTGGAGTTAACTAGTACACCAACACCTACCGCTTCCATATTTCTTCCTCGCAAGAAGGGACTTCCATCCACCTCGACCTCAATTAGTGGTGGTGAAAGTGCAAAACGTACTGAAGTTCGGAAATCCACATCCTCCACTTCATCTGGCATTAGCAGCAGGACCACCACCACCAGTATCGCCGCCTCCTCCGGCCCCCAAAGACATTTCAAGTCTCCAGTTTGGGACTTCTTTAGTGTTTGCCCAAGAATGGAATACGTAGACATTTGTAGCATGTGTAAGCTTCGAGTTAGTCGTGGTAAGTTTGGTACCAACTATGGTACCGGAGGCCAGAGAGGTCATCTTAGGAGAGCGCACCCTGTCCAATGGTTTGCGCACCTAGAGGCGGTCAAGGAAGCCCGAATTGCACATAATGAAAACGTTGATTTTTCATCTGATGATGACGAGGAGGAAGAAGACGATTCAAACACCTCACTTACACCCAGTACCCCTGTCAGCAGCACACCCCATGTGACCCACACTAAGAGTGTGGGAGAGAGTGAGACATCAATGCTGAAAAGTTCATCAGCGAGCGTAACTGGGTCGAAGATATCATCATCCCGTAAATCCTTGGTCCAGGGCAACATTAAAAAGATGTTGTTTACAGAAGCGCAATATGAACGCAACCACCCACTGACGCGTCTGTATAACACTAAGCTGGCTAAAATGCTAGCTCTGGACCTTCTCCCTTTTTCTTTTGTAGAAGGGGTTGGTTTTCTAGAATTAGTGGCAGCGCTCTGCCCTAAATGGAAGGTTCCTAGTCGGTTCTATTTTGCCCGAGTTGCGGTTCCAGCACTACATGAAGATGTTCTGAAGGTGATTGGGGCAGCTTTGCAGAAGAGTGCTGTTCACACTATACATCTGACAACAGACATGTGGACCAGTGGCGCAGGCGCTGATTACATGTGCATCACTGCACACTGGTTCTCTTTTTCAGGGGCTAAAGCAAAGCTAAACGCAGGTGTTGACGCGGACATTGTTTTTAAAGCTGCTCGGAAACATGCAACACTAGCCATGTTTGGTTTGGAGAAACTTCACAAAGCAGAAAACTTTTTGGATGTCTTTAACACAAAGGTCCTTAAGTGGCTGTCCCCAAAAAAACGCCAGGTTGGTTATGTTTCCACGGACAATGGCACCAATATAGTTAAGGCCATGAGGCTGGGTGACTATTTCAGAGTGCCGTGTTTGGCGCACTGTATAAACCTGGTTGTCCAAAAATTCTTGGGTAATAAAGGCAGTGCAGCGTACAGAGTATTAGACACCTGCCGAAAAATGTGCAACCATTTCAGCCATTCTTTTAAGGCCCGGAAGCAGCTGAGGAGCCTGCTATATCAACGTCAAATGCCAGTGAAAGCACTCATCCAGGAGGTGGTAACACGTTGGAACTCAACCTTCTACATGCTTGAGCTTCTGTATGAGCAGTATACGGTACTCGATCAATATTTCTTAACAGAGGGTACAGCTCAGGAGGACCGGAGGATGGGTGCGGCGCAATGGAACATAGTTCAAAGCCTGACACGCATGCTTCGTCCTTTTGAGTTCTTCACGCGTGCAGTCAGCAAGGAGGACTGTAATTTGGGAAAAGCTATCCCATTGTTGTACATGCTGGAGCACCAACTGAAGGAGGTGTATTCTGTGTTTGAAAAAGATGTAAAAAACCAAGACTCTTTTGTTCTGGCTGAGAAATTATTAGAGCTCCTACAAGGTGATGAACGTCTTAAAATGATCCACTCAGAAGAGCATTACATTTGTGCTACTATTCTGGATCCACGCTACAAAAAGGCGCTGGCAGGCCAAGCATTCTTTCCTTTTGATGATGAACATGTTCCAAAGTACAAACGTTGGCTAGCCTTGTCAGCCAAGAGGTTTGAAAGAGAACGGCAGAAAATTGAAGGAAATGGCAGTACATCAGCAGGCCATCCCCAGTCAAAACAATCCACTTCTGCACCTGTGGCTGTGGCACAAGTGACCTCTCAGCCGTTAAAGACACCGGCAACCGGATCATCTGCACCAGACACAACAGAAACATTGGAGGCTGAAGAGGATTGGCTAGCTCGGCTTGGGTATGGTTCTCAAAAGGTCAGAGGCACAGCAACAGCTAAGCAAAGTATAGGAACCTTGGATGAGGACCTTGAGTCGATGGTGAAGGACTATCTGAATGACTCAACAGAGGTCTGTGTTAATGCTGACCCATTGGCGTATTGGCATGGGAAAAAAGAATTGTGGCCAGAGCTCACCAGCCTGGCTTTAAACTACTTGTCTTGCCCACTCGCAAGCATGTCTTCTGAACGTGTTTTCAGTGCTGCTGGTGGCATTGTAACTTCCAAACGGAGCCGCCTCTCGGCCAAAAATGTGGAGAGGTTAACAATGATCAAGATGAATCAGCACCTCATACCACCAGATTTCAGAGTACGAGAAAGCGCGCCGGATGAAGACGAGGTGGCCAGCAACATAGGTGAGGGAATTTCTACTCTGTCAGGTGACACTGAGCTCACCCTGCCTGAATTCGCAGAGTATGATGACGAAGCCTTATTCTTATTCCTGGACCGTGATACCGAGCCCTGAAAATGAGACGAATCAATAACTTTCTTTTTCGTCCTTATTCACTTTTATTCCTGTGTGTCTGTCTTTCTTTGTTGTGCACAGTTAATATATTTCAAACTTTAATCAGATAATCACAAAAACAAGCCCATCAGCAGAACTGTCTTCACTGGTTTGCTAATTGATTTGAAGGTGCCGCAGTCTGCATTCCTCAGGTTCACAAGTTCAGAAGAACATGCTCCTCTATCCTCCTCCTCCAGACTCCTATTTCCATCAAAGCAGAGGGCTGGTTTATGCCCAATGAAGAAAGACTCAGCACTTGTGGGGGTGTTGTTCTACCTCTTTGCAGGTGAGTTGACGGCTCTGGGACCATTGTTGGGAAGCTCTAATACCGGATAAAAGTGGTTTGGACCAAATCCGAGGCGCAAATTTTTTAGTGTTTTTGCTGACTTGCTTGCCTTTGAGGTGATCTTAGGGGGGGTTCCGTCTGTTTGTGGGTGAGTTTCGGGGTCTGTCAGCACTGCTGGGACACTCTAATCTTGATTGCATTTGCTTTTCAGGAAATCCGTGGTGCCAACCCCGACTTATGGCCTAGCTACGCAGCGCGTTTGTACCGAAGGCCGAGAAATATTGTGAGTAGGAGATGTTGCTTTTGGCCTGTTTGGGGGTGTTATGCTTTTTGGCGGGTGGGTTGGCGGGTCTTGGGGCATTCCTGGGAAGGTCTAATACCGGGTAGAAGTGGTTGGGACAAAATCCAGGCCGATTTTTTTGTGTGCTATTTTTGACATTTTGCTCAATGTAGCGTTTTCGGGGGCCTGTTTGGGGGGCTTCCTGGTGTTTGTGGGTGGGTTTCAGGGTCTGGGCGCACTGCTGGCTATATATACTTTACTTTGCAAGAGGTTTGAAGCAAATCCATGGTGGCAGAGGGGAGTTAGGGCCTAGCTGCAGAGCGCGCGCGGAGTGATTTGGGAAATTTGGAAAAAAATGACAAAGTCCCCATTTTTGTACTTTTGCTCTTTGGCTGTTTAGGGGTCTTCTACTCGTTTTCTCCTGGGTTGACGGCTCTGGGGCTATTGCTGGGAAGCTCTAATACCGGATAAAAGTGGTTTGGACAAAATCCAGGCCGATTTTTTTTTGCTATTGCTGACATTTTGCTCAATGTAGCGTTTTCGGGGGCCTGTTTGGGGGGCTTCCTGGTGTTTGTGGGTGGGTTTCGGGGTCTGGGCGCACTGCTGGCTATATATACTTTACTTTGCAAGAGGTTTGAAGCAAATCCATGGTGGCAGAGGGGAGTTAGGGCCTAGCTGCAGAGCGCGCGCGGAGTGATTTGGGAAATTTGGGAAAAAATGACAAAGTCCCCATTTTTGTACTTTTGCTCTTTGGCTGTTTGGGGGTCTTCTACTCGTTTTCTCCTGGGTTGACGGCTCTGGGGCCATTGCTGGGAAGCTCTAATACCGGATAAAAGTGGTTGGGACAAAATCCAGGCCGATTTTTTTTTTTTGCTATTTCTGACATTTTGCTCAATGTAGCGTTTTCGGGGGCCTGTTTGGGGGGCTTCCTGGTGTTTGTGGGTGGGTTTCGGGGTCTGGGCGCACTGCTGGCTATATATACTTTACTTTGCAAGAGGTTTGAAGCAAATCCATGGTGGCAGAGGGGAGTTAGGGCCTAGCTGCAGAGCGCGCGCGGAGTGATTTGGGAAATTTGGAAAAAAATGACAAAGTCCCCATTTTTGTACTTTTGCTCTTTGGCTGTTTGGGGGTCTTCTACTCGTTTTCTCCTGGGTTGACGGCTCTGGGGCCATTGCTGGGAAGCTCTAATACCGGATAAAAGTGGTTTGGACAAAATCCACGCCGATTTTTTTTTTGCTATTTCTGACATTTTGCTCAATGTAGCGTTTTCGGGGGCCTGTTTGGGGGGCTTCCTGGTGTTTGTGGGTGAGTTTTGGGTTCTGGGAGCACTGCTGGGACACTCTAATCTTGATTGCATTTGCTTTTCAGGAAATCCGTGGTGGCAAACCGGACCTATGGCCTAGCTACGCAGCCCGTTTGGCCCGAAGGCCGAGAAATATTGCAAGTATGAGATTTTGCTTTTGGCCAGTTTGGGGGTGTTATGCTTCTTGGCGGGTGGGTTGGCGGGTCTTGGGGCATTCCTGGGAAGGTCTAATACCGGGTAGAAGTGGTTGGGACAAAATCCTCGCGGAAAAGCCTTTTGGCACTTTTTGTAACTTAGGGTTCGTTAGGGTTAGCCCTAGCAGCAGGATTGCATGTGTTTCGGGGTGTTCTAGATTTTTGCAACTGAGTTCTGGGGTCTTAGAGCACTCGTGAGAATGTGTAATTTTGGTTGCAAGTCATTTGAAGAAAATCCATGGTGGGAAAGGGGGGATTTGGCATAGTTAAAGAAAGCCTTTGCCACTATTCTTAACTTAGGGTTCGTTAGGGTTAGCAGTATTTCTATTGCATGTGTTTGGGTGGGGGGGTTTTCGAGTTTTGAAGCGATGCTGGCTATCAATACTTTTGCTTGGTTGCTTGCAAGTGGTTTGAATGCAATCCACGGTGGGTAAGGGGGTACTTGGGCCTACTTTTACTTTCAAAGTACGTTTTGTCACCAGTTTTCTGCTAGGCCTCGTTTTTTGAGATTTGATTGGGGGTCTTCTACATTTTTGCGACTGGCTTTAGTAAGGGTCTGGGTGGGAGCACTGCTGGGAAGATCTAATTTTGTTCTAAAACACAGTTTACAGGACACCTAGCTTGAGGGGAAAGATCCGCTACATTAATTTGCCCATACTTATTTATCCTTCAAAAGGTGACTCAGACAGAGTACGCACTTTCAAAAATGTTGTGCTGTCTACTAGGAAAATCAAAGTGTGACTTTTTGCACTCCACAGCCTACATACCTTATATTTATTTATCAGTGGTGTTGTAATATTATATCACTTCCTGTTTTTCGTTGATTAATTACAGGCCGGGCTTCAGTCTGTGCAATGGGGAAAAAAGGATGGAGTCAGGCTTCACATTAGCGAGCCACAATTCAGCATCAGGCAGGCAGTGGACAGGGTGTCTTCTGGTCACCAACATTGATGGACGAAGCGTCAGCTGCAATGGAGGAGTGCCGCTAATGAGAGGAATTTTTTTCTGCATGCAACTTACTTACCAAATTCAACAGGACAACTACAACAACATACAGATACAGTATCCTTTGTCTTTTTCTCTGGCTGTGACTGCATTTCTTGGATCTCTCTCTGCTTCTAAATTGATCCCTTAACACATCACTTAGTCCACTCCACTATCACATCTGCACCACACATAGTCATTTGTAAGTGCTCCTACGTAATTCGCAAGTCGCAGCACGCCCCAGCCCGTAGAGGACTGGGATGGCCCCAATGATGAAGCATGTCACCAAGGGGCAACCCTGGTGAGTGAGGGGACACCTAGAAAAAGAGCAATTTCTCCTTTTCTATCTACTATACCTTCCAGACCAACCCCATTGAGTGTTGTGAATGGATTTATAGTGACCAGCAAGGCTCTCAGGTATCTGGCAACAGAGACCTTATGTTGAATATAGTTATCAATAATTCCACACACGCCCTGTACTGTCGCATTCTTTCTTCCACAGTTGTCGAAAGTACTACTTACCTTTCACTGACATGCATGCAGTAGTGCATGCACTTTCAAAGATTGATGGATAGGTTTGTACCCAAAGATTTGTTTATGTTCAATTGTTTGTCCATGCTGTGCTTTTTTACAGGGTGTCTTCTGGTGACCAACATCGATGGACGAAGCGTCCACTGCAATGGAGGAGTGCCGCTAATAAGAGGATTTTTTTTCTGCAGGCAACTTACTTACCAAATTCAACAGGACAACTACAACAACATACAGATACAGTATCCTTTGTCTTTTTCTCTGACTGTGACTGCATTTCTTGGATCTCTCTCTGCTTCTAAATTGATCCCTTAACACATCACTTAGTCCACTCCACTATCACATCTGCACCACACAGTCATTTGTAAGTGCTCCTACGTAATTCGCAAGTCGCAGCACGCCCCAGCCCATAGAGGACTGGGATGGCCCCAATGATGAAGCATGTCACCAAGGGGCAACCCTGGTGAGTGAGGGGACACCTAGAAAAAGAGCAATTTCTCCTTTTCTATCTACTATACCTTCCAGACCAACCCCATTGAGTGTTGTGAATGGATTTATAGTGACCAGCAAGGCTCTCAGGTATCTGACAACAGAGACCTTATGTTGAATATAGTTATCAATAATTCCACACACGCCCTGTACTGTCGCATTCTTTCTTCCACAGTTGTCGAAAGTACTACTTACTTTTCACTGACATGCATGCAGTAGTGCATGCACTTTCAAAGATTGATGGATAGGTTTGTACCCAAAGATTTGTTTATGTTCAATTGTTTGTCCATGCTGTGCTTTTTTTACAGGGTGTCTTCCGGTGACCAACATCGATGGACGAAGCGTCGGCTGCAATGGAGGAGTGCCGCTAATAAGAGGATTTTTTTTCTGCAGGCAACTTACTTACCAAATTCAACAGGACAACTACAACAACATACAGATACAGTATCCTTTGTCTTTTTCTCTGACTGTGACTGCATTTCTTGGATCTCTCTCTGCTTCTAAATTGATCCCTTAACACATCACTTAGTCCACTCCACTATCACATCTGCACCACACATAGTCATTTGTAAGTGCTCCTACGTAATTCGCAAGTCGCAGCACGCCCCAGCCCATAGAGGACTGGGATGGCCCCAATGATGAAGCATGTCACCAAGGGGCAACCCTGGTGAGTGAGGGGACACCTAGAAAAAGATCAATTTCTCCTTTTCTATCTACTATACCTTCCAGACCAACCCCATTGAGTGTTGTGAATGGATTTATAGTGACCAGCAAGGCTCTCAGGTATCTGGCAGCAGAGACCTTATGTTGAATATAGTTATCAATAATTCCACACACGCCCTGTACTGTCGCATTCTTTCTTCCACAGTTGTCGAAAGTACTACTTACTTTTCACTGACATGCATGCAGTAGTGCATGCACTTTCAAAGATTGATGGATAGGTTTGTACCCAAAGATTTGTTTATGTTCACAATTGTTTGTCCATGCTGTGCTATTTTTTCTTGTCTCCCAAAACCTTTCCCAAAAACCCCAGTACCCATCCATTTTTCAAACCCTAACCCTCTTCCCCCGGGCTGTGTGGTTTTGATTGATGTGTGACTAAATTACAGCAATAAATCCACACACTTGCTAGGGAGGATAAGGTGATAGCAACAGGCTGGTGAAGAAATCCGAGGATATATTCTTACTCTGCTTGACAAAGACCCATGGCTAATGTCAAAGAACTTCAACCGAATTAGTTATACTTTACCATTTGTTAGGCTACAATGTGGCACTGTTCTAGTGTACTTCTGTCACCTGCTATATTCTCTATTGTACTGTTGTATTACTCAGGAGGACAAACCAGATTTCATTTTCTTTTTTTCATAGGCATGCACCTGCCACTGTGTCACACCACTAGTACCACCGCTATGAGGAAATTTTATCCGCCCAGGATTGCCAACCTTATTCGCTGTTTCCCGTGGAGCCAGCCCTGGGCCTAGCCCTACTTGCAAACAGAAATTACAGGTAAGATAGGCGTTTGGTTGGAGGTAGTATAATGGAGTATTAGGAGAGACGAGAGACTGGATTGACGGTAGTACTACTAAAGTCCTAGGACTATTCAGGAAAACAAACTTACTGTTAAACCCCCACCCACCAGACTCAAAAGCAGTAAAAAACAGGTATGGTCAGATAAAGTTTCAAAAAGTATATTTTTATAGCCCTAACAAAATAATCTCTCGCAAGACCCTCCCTAACCCCGACGATTGTCCTTCAAAAGTCCCCAAAAAACCCAACTCCCAATTCCCACCCCCCAAAAGTCTCTAAAAAAGGGGCAAGGGACACTATGGCAGGGTGCTGTTGGATTTAGCAGCCAGGGCATCATGCTCCTTGCGGAGGGTGGCAAGTTCGAAGCGGAGGCCCTCCACCGAGTTCTTATAGTTATGGACCTCCTGCTCCAGGTAGGACAGTCTGAGGGATAAGCGGTGCCGGTGTGCCTTGCAAATCCTGTGAGGGGCAGCTGCTTTCTTTGCTGCTCGGCGGTGGCGTTTGGCTTTGGTAGCCCGGCTCCGTACCGCTGGAGCACTGCGCTGGCTGGCAGCCCGCACGGAGAAGGATGCAGCTGTCCCAGTGGACGTTGTTGTTGTACCAGACTGCGTCTCCTCCTCCTCCAGGGCCACCAGCCGCCGATATTCAGCGACAGTGGCATCCAGCCTCCGTTGCCGGGCCATTCGAGCCAGCTCCTTCCTCCTTGATGGTGTCTTGGATTTGGAAGGAGCAACTACATGAAGAAAGAAAGACATAGTCTGTAACCAATGCTCCTTAAGATTAACACAAAATTATTGAGCAGAAAGTTGTCACAGTACAAGTAGCAAATTGAAAGTACAGTACATAACTATTGAGGACAGTATCTATGTAACCTTCGACTTCTTCATCCTTGCTCTAACATTAGTGGGAGTTTAAGGAACAAATTCTACGAGCACTATGGACTTCCATTACAGTCGACTATGACAGTACACCACTCTTATTCTTCTTCTTCTCTCTTGTTTAGGAACATTGGTACGTTATCTTATGCAAGCCGGCATAATGCCAGCGCAGTGAACTTGCACCCGAGAAAAACAGACGCACACCATGGTGAGTGAGACAGACTTGCGTTACTGTACCGGTCCAGTACATGCAGGTGGTGAAGCTCTTACTTTTCTATTACGGGTTGCACTGAGAATACTCTGTTAAAAGGGCTACTGCTTAATTAATTTAGCTTTCACCCTACAGTGCAAATGAGTATTAGAAAAGGAAAATGAAGAAGCTAAATTATCTGATTATCTATAATTTCACATGGGATGTATTTGATGACATATGGGATGACTTTAGGTGCTTTGCTTATTATTGAGTGAACAGTGATACCCCCACACATGAATGACGTACTACTACTAAACTAATGTTATTAAGAGAGGTCGGGAGTGTCCACCGTAATAACCGGATATATGCTGTGCTTGCAGTTGCAATACAAACTACTGCTACTATTCATGGTAGTATTTGGACAACGTTACAACTTCTTTTCCTTGCCTTTCCTACACTGGAACGGACGTGCGGGTGCGGTGTTACATGCTCTTCAAAGTAACACTTAGTTCATCCAGTGACCGTCTACTCTCTCTAGATACACATATGCTATCTAAGAGTCAGATAGTACCATGAATGATCCAGGCATCCATCCATTCAAAGTATATGCACACATACAGTTTCTGTCTCACCCACCCAGGCTGTTCTCCTTCCACCCATCCTTGCTTCATCATTCACCCAGCCATGCACCATACCATATTCTTTCCTTCCCAGCCACCTCGGGGACCAAGCAAACACATATCATTCTTCTTTGCCAGTCATCATTACATTTTCTCGTCCTTCCACACTTACTTACACCCTTCTTTCGCTTTTCGTTCATCCCATCCATCAAGTTCACCTCAGATCTGATTGGGATTCTTCTCGCCAAAAACTTCACAGCTAAGTCGAAGTACATTTAGAGGAGGCTACTACCTGCTTTATTTATAATACACCCGTGCAGAAAGCACACTCTGCAGTCTTCAATCTCAATGACTAAGGAATGTATAGCTTACCTCTGCCCGCCACCACCGTGTGAACCCTCACAGGCATGTCCTTGTCCGGCACTTGCACCGCCTCCTCCCCAGAGTTGTCCTCCTCGTCCAATGCCACCACCACCTCCGCGCTGGCCCCGTCTCCAGATGTTCCACCTACAAAGTACATTTAATAATGTTAGAATACACCACTCACTACTATATAATATTTGGTCTAGGAGGAAGAAAGAAATGTGAAAAAAACAGTATACAATTTAATAATTTATGACTGTGTACTCTAAAGTAAAAAAGTTCCTTTTTCCAGGGAAGGCTGTTGTCTTGCTGCACTTTTTGGCACAACTGATGAATGTTTGCTTTTTACTTTTTAACACGCAACACTTTTTCTCCTAACAGACAGAAGCTTGACTTCTAAGAACACGAGCAGGATCAAGTTCAAACCAGGTGAGAGCTCGGCTCGACCACAAGAAATGTGTCCAATTAATCGTCAGCACTAAGCACTTTTCCATTTTCAGTTACACGTTCACTTTTATGACAAACTTGATTTTAATAAACGTGTTTACTTTTAATAAAGCTTTTAAACTTAAATGGACTCTGTGGTTTTTGGTCCTCCAGACTAGAGTGGATGAGCTAAAGGTTTTGGAATTTTTGCAAGCATGTGTCCGTGCCTCTGCCATTGGTGACTTTGGGAGCTAAATGACTCTGCCACACTATCTAGTCAGTAAGGAGAAAAGTCTGTTATCACTGAGGTATGTGGAAAGTCTAACAGCACCTATTATAATTGATAAGCTAAGCAATGCATTATTTAGTGTCCATAGTTCTGTTTGTGCAGATTTGTCCCTGCAACAGTAGTAGAATGGATTGTCCTCCTATCCAAACCAAAAGTAAAGTAGTATCTTATTCTTTCTTGGTGGTCATTCACCTTTTTATTGTTGGCAATGATCAAAGCATAAACATTTAGAATACTTGAAAAGACATTATGGACAATCCCAGAGGACTGCACTCAGTGCATGGAGCTATTGCTGACTAGAATGGGAGTCCAATGGAAATGCCAAATGTGCAATCTTAGTTAGCTACACAGACAGACTAATAAGAATAATCTAGTAATACCACGCGGAGTCATAGTCGAGGCAGGATAAGAATTTAGATCCTGTCTACAAGAAGATCAAAGACGATTTAGAAAAAATCGAATGAGGAACGCTAGGAAAAAATAAGTACTCTATATTAATATTAAAACTTACTGGGGCCAGCAAAGGAGCCCTCGCCTGCCCGGTCCTGGCCTGCATCGTCAACAGCACCCTCCTCCTCCTCCTCCTGTGTCCTCCTCTTGCCCCTAGGGGAAGCTGATGTACAACATGAAAGAAAGAAAAACAGAAAACATGGATGATATTTCTCAACCAAATCAAACATTTCAAAAGAACTAACAAAATATTTTTGCGAAATAGCAAATAGGGAACGACTCCACGGGATATATTATTGACCAATCTCATGTGGTCGACTACGTTATTACTTTAGTATTGCTTGATTTGCGGACCGTCGATTTGGAAACTACCCTATGTAACTCACTAAACAAAGTACTAAAAAGGTTTGCCTAGGATTGGCAGGCAGCAGTCCGCAGCACGCAAAGTGACAGCCAAAGTCCATCGTGATTGAAGATCAGCGACAACACTAAAGTTTCCTACTACATTAACCAGTCATTAAAATACTCAAACTATTAATCCACCACCACTATTTCTTCTTATCGCCATGTGTACAAAGGAAGGACTGGACTTGAGTCTGTAGGGGCTGATTTAGAAGCCCCTTGCGGCTCTTTTGCTCCATTGTTGCGTGACTTTTGTGACGCAGCGACAGCACAAAAGAGGCGCAATGGTGCGGCGTATATTAACAACGTGACGCATATGGGAGATGCATCATGTTGTAAAGCCCTGCGCCAATAGGGGGCGTTCCGGCGCAAGGGAGGGCGTTCCTGCGCAGGAACGCATCCTAAAAGTGGCTGAGGGAAATCTACAAGATTTCAATCAGTCACTTTGAGGACAATGATGCGTGACTCAAACCCTGCGCCTGCTTGAAGCAGACGTACGGCTTGACGCAGCATTGGGGAGATAGGGCACCCCAGATCATTGATGGAGCTGCACCATCGTTGCGACGCAACTCCAGCAATGCGCCGCCTTTACGGCACAGATGCATAACGCTTTGGTGACGTTTTGGGCCCATGGTGCGCCACATTGTAAATACGGGGCACCATGGGTGATGGTGGCGTGACGCACAATTACTGGCGCATCCCTGCTACTTTGCAGAGATGCGCCGGTAATTAAAAATCAGAACCTTAGTGTGTAGCATTACGCAGTTCTTTAAACTACACTCATACATAATTTCACAGGCCAATGAAATGAACACAACATCTAAAACAAATAAGCATAGTAGCAACACTACTGAGAAGAAGGAGAGCAGTGTACCTGAAATGCACAGAAGATTTTGAAATATAATTTACCTACAATGTAATGAGCAGCATTATTGCTCTTGGTAAAAAACAAAAATTTGCAATATAATAACACAGCAGGAGAAAACATAGTAGTAAAGAAATAGCTACTACTACTCACCAAGCCCGGGGATCTCAAGGCCAAGGAGGTCGAGCAGATCTCGCTCACGGGTCAGGACATCCGTCCAGCGGTGGGTGGCCTGGTTGTAGGTGCGCCAGACCCGAGAGTGATGGTAAATGGCCTGGCACACCTTCTCCCACCGCTTCCGGCGCTCCCGGACCCCGTACCCGGCACTGATCTTGCCGCCTCCCATGATGGTCCTGGGGAGGCGGCGCTGAACATAAAAAATGAGTTGGCCCACCACCTCCGGGGTAAAGATCTCCCTGGGTAAGACCTCCTCCCCCCTCAAACGCCCGCACGGGAGCCGGACACGGGGTGCGGGACCCTTCCCCTTCTCGGGATGCTTCCCGGCTCCCTTCACCATGGTCTGGGCGGAAAGGAATAAAGAAGATAGAATAGGGAAGAGAAGAAAAGAAAAGAGTTTAAAAAAGTAGTTTAAAATTAACCAAAAGTAGCAGTAAACACAAAAATATAGGGCTAGAAAAATAGAGGGATAGATAATAAGTAAAATAGATTAAAAAAAACTTCAAACAAGCAAAGGATGGCAGAGATTGACAGAGGATACAAAGAGCATGCCCAGAACCATAGCAATGAATGAGAAACAAGATGGCCGCGCCCGTTCATGACCGCGCGGGTAAGTTCACGCGAGATTTTCCTTGCGAACACGCACGAAACTGTACTGGCAAGCCGCAGACTTTGCGAGATTACACTTCGCGCCCGGAAACGGAAATACGTCAGGCAAATAAGATGGCCGCGCCCTTGAACGACCGCGAGGGTAACTTCGCGCCTTGCGCTACGAGCGGCTCGCAAAAACGCACAAAACCTTGCCAACTAACACGCCGCAAAAAAAAAATTGCATATTCGCACGAATTTGCGGCTTCCGAATCCGATCTCGCGCGTGTTTGCGCCCCGCGAATCCCGCGAAATTGCAGAAAAACGAGTTTTTCAAAACTGAAAGCACTCGGCAGGGGCAAGAGTTCAAACTCATCATTAGTAACAATTCCCTGTAGTGCTTCCTGACTGGGGCCCCTCCAGAATTCAGTTGCTAGTTGCAACAATTGTATGACCCTGCACTGACCCTCACAGCAGGCTCATAGAATAGCTACAAGTAGGCCACAAAGGTCCTGGGGAAAAAAAATGCACTGCAACAGAAAGCAAAATTACAGATAAGGAAGCAGGTGCCAGACTGGAATTTTAAAACAGTGACACATTAATAAACTAACCCCAAATTAATTCATGTCAGTTGAAGCAGGGCTGGTGTGCTTGCTTTTCCCCCCCATATTCTACAGTAATGATGAACCAGAGGGTGGCATTGATGTAACAGAGGGTTGCAGTGGTGAAACAGAGGGTGCTGGGAACCTGTGATGATGAACCAGACGTAGAAACAACATAATCGCGACCGTTGCGTGCCGAAATGTAAGTTCGCAATTGCGAACTGGTACGAAACCCTCGCGAACTGGCAGAAATCCTTGCGAACACAAAAAAAAATCCGCAAATTCGCAAGAATTCACGGATTTTGCGGATTGCGAGTTCGCAAATCCGCAAAATTCGCGAACGCGAGATTCGCAAAATTCGCCCATGCTTATGCACTATAAAGAAAGCTAAAAACGTAACACTTTTGTAATCCCAAACAATAAATCGATCTCCTATTCTGTTACCCTTTAAAAGAGCACCATACCGCCGTGGCTTTCAGGCTTGCAGCCCCTCCCGCCCCGGCCCCCTCCCGCCCAGAACAGTTACATTTTTCACTTTGACTGCACTATAAAGAAAGCTGAAAACGTGACACTTTTGTAATCCCAAACAATAAATCGATATCCTATTCTGTCACCCTTTAAAAGAGCACCATACCGCCGTGGCGTGGTTCATTGTTCCTCTCTCGGCTATACCACCGTTAGCCTAGTGAACTTCTCAGTTATTTCCCACTGTTCAATGTCTTCCTCGGGTGTCGCTTTCTCACCAGTGCAGTACCTCTCTCAGTTGTGCCTCGTTCAGTCCTTTGATTCCCTCCCCTCCCCTCCCCTCCCCTCTAGTGGCCCAATCCAGTAGCACTTACTCCGGTCGATAGATTCTTCACTATCAGGTGGGACATGATGCTCTTTACAGGAATCTTGCCTTCTTCCACTACTGTTACAATTCTCTCACGTTGGGTATGGGCGCTGCCATCTTTGTTTCCTTCCTTGCCACTCGTCACCGCTCCTCCCCGCCTGTCGTCATCACGCACGTTGCTGTCATTGCTACGTCGCAGCCGGCGCTTCTTTCAGGGGACTACTTTGTTTTTAAAGTTACATTTTTAAATTTATGTTTTTTTTATTTTATCTAGCCTATGTCCATCTACACACCCTGACAATTTCAAGGATATATTGGGTGTGTGGATTGGCGCTGTGGTTCCCGAGTTTACCTGGCAAAAGGTTTGTGTTCTCTCTTTATAATAGTATATATAATATATAATATATAATATATATATATGTTCACAAAAGAAACCAAAGGTTACAGGGACGTTATAGTTAAAAAATAGAATTTTAAAAAACCTAGAAATTCACAGAAAAAATACAAAGGTTACAGCGACGTTATAGTTAGGCTCAGATTTTACTCATACAAAACCATAGAATCAGCAGTTATAGTTAACTGAGCTAACTATAACTAATGCCCACGCAATGCACTGCTTATGACCTACCATATTACATCACTCATGACATGGTCAGTGACATCAGTTGTGACATCTCAAATGCCATCACTGGTGACATATCAAAAGACATCACTGATGGCATCATTCAGTGAGTGTTAGTGTTTTGTAGAACATTCTGAGGCTTACAGATACACACTAAGCTATTACAAAGTTAAATGACTATACTTTGTGTATTTCTAATGAGTGATACTACTTCTAACATATAATATGTGAGTGGCTGTGTGACTATGTGTATCTGTGTGTGAGTGGGTGTCGGAGTGGCTCTGTGGGTTTATGAGTGATTGTGTGGGGGGTGGCTCTGTGGGTTTGCAACTGGGTGTGTGAGTGGTTGTATGGGTGAGTGATGGTTGTGTTAGTGACTGTATGCATGTATGAGTGGTGTGTAAGTGGCTGTATAGGTAAGCGAGTGTCTGTCTGAGTGGGTGTTTAGTTAAGTGGCTTGGTGTGTGAGCGGCTGTATGGGAGAGTGAGTATCTGTGTGAGTAACTGTATAGGTGAGGGAGCTGCTGTGTGCGTGGCTGTATAGATGTGTGAATCAGTGGTAGAAGTGGGCGGGAACGGAAGGGCACGGCGTGCCCCTACTTCTAATAATTGTTTCAGTCCGTTCCCCTACTTCTTTCATTTCAAAATATCGTCCCGGGACGGCAAACGATAACTTTTTCATTCATCTTCCAGGGGCTGCTCGCACTTCTCTGTTGAACTCCAGAGGCTGCAGCAGCCCCTTCCCTGAGCTCACACAGACTGCAGGCAGGCCCATTGTCATTCCGATTGAGGCTGATTACCCCCTTTCGAATGACAATGCGCCTGCCCTCTGCCTTTAGCATATCAAGTGCCAGTGAGATCGAAACTGTGTTCAGTGCTCACTGGGTGCAAAGTGCGTTCCTGTGTGAGTTGAAGTACAAAGTGCCTTTTCGACCTTGTTTGCAGGCTGAATAAAATCGGTGAAAAGTAAAGTCTGTGCTCAACTATGGCGTTGTCGTTCCTTTGTGCCTTAGATTAATGTACATACAATTCATCTGATTTTGGCCTGTGTAGTCATTGGATATACTGAAAGCGTGAAATGGGTGGCCCAGGCACACTCAGCAGGTTCCCGTGTTCTCATGTTGGTATTCAACGCCTCGTAAGGGTTAGTAAGCGCTGCATAAATAAAATTCTGGGGTGATTTACACTGCCCCCCTACAGAACGTGCTTTGCAATTGCAGCCTTCTCGTATAGTCATCGAGTTCTAATGAGGAAGTTGGCCCACATTTTAGTGAAGCACTCCTCGTGGTGCATTGACCCCCACACTCTTCTCCAGTGATGTTTATTAAAATAATTTACAAAAATCACCAGTTGATTTTAAAAGCATGTTTTTCTTTCTGGCTTTCAGCAATTTACGGCCCCACAGACGGGCGGGCCTTTCCACCTGATAAAGGGAATGGCATCGACCTAAAAGCTAGCGACCAAAATATGCTCGTCATTAAACGCTGGTGACTTGTAAATTGTGTAATGCTATATTTACTTAAAAAAGAATTAAACATACATCTGGCTTGCTTGTTTTTTAACCTGTTTTTCCAAAAGTGAAATTTACTTATGACGGAACACTGAGAATGGCTAGGTAAGCTAGGTATCGCTGTCATTTTGTGGTCAGCCAGGTCATTCAATTTGGGACCCCTGCGTACAGTGGTGACACTGGTAACATGACCCTGTCCTTTGAGTGTATCACTCTCCCGCCTTTCCAGCCCCTCCCCTCAAAGATTGGCCGTAGATCATTGAATATCTGTGAGACAACTGGCAGTCACATTTCAGCTAATCTCACCAAACTTCACAAGCAAAGCGGCGCATCATTCATTTAGTGCTGTGTCACAGGCGTAAATGAGCTTTGCTTGTAGGCACAAAGAAGTTACCTGCCCCACTCAGGCTACATTACATGTACTGAGTGCTCTCAGATCATATAGAAAACCTGGAAGCACATGTGCCCCTGGTCCAATCATGTTAAAATAATGTGGCCCATTACTGTGTAATGCCGTGTGTATTGTAGAAGAGTGTAACCTCACAGACACGAGAAAGGGAGGGAGAAAATCATTAGAAAAGTCATTGGGTTTGGGAAATACAACGTAAACACACTTTTTCATAGTTTGTGATGAGGCCAGGAGTGTCAAGGGGATAGCATAACGTTTGTAGACACTCCAAATGGTTCCAGCACCTACTTGGATAATATCAACTTTTACATATCCAGCGCCACTCCCCAAAAACTGACATACCAGGTATTTTCACACAGTGTGCTAACAACACAGAGAGAGCGCAAGACTCTTTTAATTTTTTTCGCAGGAAATGGTGGCTCTCGGAACTCTCTAATCTCTCTACAGAGTCTACTCTACACTGATGAGTGTAGTGAGTGACTACAGACGACAAGTCCAACTCCAAGTGAAGTCCACGAGGAGCGACGACGACGAGCAGCAGGCACAGGCAGCAGACTGTCCGGTGAGTCAGGACTCCAGACAAACTAGGGAGCGAGCAGCCAGAAAGACAGCGTGCAGCTCGAAATGGCCAATCCCTGCATGGCTTCACATGAAGTCACACAGTGATTGGCCATAGAAAGTGAGGATGCTGCAGTGTGCCACCAGTGGCACCACACAAGCGCGGCACCCAATAATGGATTGCTATGCGGTGGACCATTGGGACCAACCAATCCTGGCGCTGCATGCAGCACCAGGATTGGCTTGGGGGGCACTGAAACCATTCGCCCTTTTCAACCCCAGGGGCTGCGGCCCTGGGGGTGCTGTATGAAACAGCACCCCTTGGGTCCCTCTCTAAGGGGGAAGAAGTAAGCGCATGTGCGGGCTGAATAAAGCCCAAAAATACACATGCACAGTTTGCGCACTACTGCTGCAGCTGAGTGTGAACTGTCACTCAAGCTGCAGCAGCCCAGCCCAGCCCCACCTCCGATATTGTGTCAGGACTCGGCGTGAGGTGAGAACAGCAATGTCCTTACTGACTGACTGCAGTGCTGGCTGCTTTGCAGGCGCGGTGCGTCCATTGGGGAGTAGGGGCGTTGCCCCACTAAGCCTCGTGGCGTGCAGGAGAGATGACGGGACAGGAGAGGTGATGGGGCAGGGGAGGTGACAGGGCAGGAGAGGTGAGGGGGCATGAGCTAGAGCGGTAACCGGGCGAGAGCGGTGAAAGGACAGGAGCGGTGAACAGGACAGGAGCGGTGAACGGGGCAGAAGCAGTGAACAGGGCAGGAGCAGTGAACGGGGCAGGAGCAGTGAACGGGGCAGGAGCAGTGAACGGGGCAGGAGCAGTGAACGGGGCAGGAGCAGTGAACGGGGAAGGAGCAGTGAACGGGGAAGGAGCAGTGAACGGGGAAGGAGCAGTGAACGGGGAAGGAGCAGTGAACGGGGAAGGAGCAGTGAACGGGGAAGGAGCAGTGAATGCGGCAGGAGCAGTGACAGGTAGAAGAAGTGACCGGGCAGAAGAAGTGACGGGCAGGTGACATGACGGGCAGGTGACGTGACAGGGCAGGAGAGGAGAGGTGACCGGGCTGGAGAAGTGACGGCAGGTGACGTAACGGGGCAGGAGAGGTGACGAGGCAGGAGAGGTGACGAGGCAGGAGAGGTGACGAGGCAGGAGAGGTGACGAGGCAGGAGAGGTGACAGGGCAGGAGAGGTGATGGGGCAAGAGAGGTGACGGGGCAGGAGAGGTGACGGGGCAGAAGTGACAGGGCATGAGAAGTGACGTGACAGGAAAAGGGACAGGGCAGGAGAGGCGACAGGGCAGGAGAGGCGACAGGGCAGGAGAGGCGACAGGGCAGGAGAGGCGCCAGGGAAGGAGAGGCGCCAGGGAAGGAGAGGTGCCAGGGAAGGAGAGGCACCAGGGAAGGAGAGGCACCAGGGAAGGAGAGGCACCAGGGAAGGAGAGGCACCAGGGAAGGAGAGGTGACCGGGCAGGAGAAATGATGGGCAGGAGAAATGATGGGCAGGAGTGGTGATGGGGCAGGAGAGGTGTTGGGGCAGGAGAGGTGATGGGGCAGGAGAGGTGATGGGGCAGGAGATGTGATGGGGCAGGAGAGGTGATGGGGCTGGAGAGGTGATGGGGCAGGAGAGGTGACTATGCATGAGCAGGAACAGTGATCGTGCAGGAGCGGGGAACGAACAGGAGCAGTCAACAGGGCAGGAGCGGTGAACAGGGCAGGAGCAGTCAACAGGGCAGGAGCAGTCAACAGGGCAGGAGCAGTCAACAGGGCAGGAGAAGTGACGGGGTAGGAGAAGTGACGGGGCAGGAGAAGTGACGGGTCAGGAGAAGTGACGGGTCAGGAGAAGTGACGGGTCAGGAGAAGTGACGGGCCAGGAGAAAGGAGGGGGCAGGAAAATTGATGAAGCAGGAGTGTTGATGGCGCATGAGCAGGGGTACTGACTGAACAGGAGAAATGAAAGGGTAGGAGCAGGCGTTTCCCAGGGCGACTGGAAGGGTAGGGGGCCAGTTTAGTTTGGGGGACCAGTTTTGTACAAGTACAGGAGTTTTCTGCAAAGTTCTTTGTATATTTAGCAGGTTTCGGTCAACAATACAGGTGCCAAGATAACTTTGGTGATCAATGTACCTGCTGGAGAGAGATGGGAGCATGTTTTGTCTAGTGGCTGTTTTACTCATCTAAGGTAGTGCAGAGGGGTAATATGCCTGCTGCAAAGAACATGTACCATGCATATCAAAGAGCAATATGTTATGTGCATAGTTCAGTGGGTACTGCTTTGTGTTTACTAACCTGAATGAAAGGTCACTTGAATACAAATGGCCTTGCAGTTCGGGCTGGATTGTTCACATTGGGCGCAGGATCAAGACTGATTTGCATATGGCTGGGTCCAAACTGGAAGGGCATGGTGAGCAAAAAACAATGGATTTAAGCCCAGATCTCTGAACTGGTGTGAATGTATGACATTGTTCTGCATTCTGTCCATCAATTGTTCTTTTTGCATTTGTCACCCCGAGTGGGAGGGGTATGCTCAGACGTGAGTCCAGTGCTCTCCATGCCACTGGAATCAAGCTATCCTGGCTGATGAGGGCTGAAAGCCGGAAACCGGTCCTAGGATGCTTGTTTCCAGTCCAGGGAGGACCTGGCTTGGCAGTTCGGGCTGGACTGTTCCCATGAGGCATAGGGTCAAGGCTGATTTGCATATGGCTGGGTCCAAACTGGAATGGCATGGTGAGCATAAAACAAGGGATTTAAGCCCAGATCTCTGAACTGGGGTGAATGTATGATATTGTTCTGCATTCTGTCCATCAATTGTTCTTTTTTCATTTGTCACCCCGAGTGGGACGGGTATGCTCAGAGGTGAGTCCCGTGCTTTCCATGCCACTGGAGTTAACACCTTGGCTGCTAGGCGTTTTCCCCCCCTGTGCTGGAAATTGCACTGAGGCTGTATTCATGACGAGCTCAGCTCGTCATCAGCACAGCTCAACTGTGCATCATGACGAGCTGAGCTCGTCATCAGCATCGAAAGGGTTAAGCTATCCTGGCTGATGAGGGCTGAAAGCCTGAAACCGGTCCTAGGCTGCTTGTTTCCAGTCCAGGGAGGACCTGGCCTGGCAGTTCGGGCTGGACTTTTCCCATGGGGCACAGGGTCAAGACTGTTTTGCATATGGGTGGGTCCAAACTGGAATGACGTGGTGAGCAAAGAAACTATGGATTTAGGTCCAGATCTCTGTACTGGGGTGAATGTATGATATTGTTCTGCATTCTGTCCACCAGTTGTTCTATTTGCTATATTATGAATGAGCAGCTAGCTGGCTGACATGAATATGAAGGAGCCTTTGGGGGTTTCCGTGAGTCTAGATTCTCCTGAAGAGTCCCATTCTCTTCTGTGCCCTGCTTAACACATGTGTACAGGAGGAGCCCTGTATTCATGACCTCAATGTTTGAGACAAAAAATAATCATGGATTTCTGAACAATGAGAGTAAAAGCATTAAGGTAACATGTTGTTCCTGCTTATATTTCACACCCTTCACCTAAACCTGTATTCCCTATGAGTGTTTGCTTTTTCCTGAATTAAACCTCAAATGAACATGTTTATCCATTGTTTTAATTAAATACCATTATAAGCTGTAACTGGTCAGTGAAATGCTAAACGTACAAAAAATTGGTATGTTTTGCTATTTCTAGCCACACCCCTGACTCCGCCCACTGGTTCAATCTTCGGTTATTCCCGCCCTCAGAGTCTCCGCCCACAGTTCCCCTACTTTTTTTTCCCACTTCTACCACTGGTGTGAGTGGGTATGTACATGATTGTGTGAGTGGCTGCGAATGTGAATAAGTGAATGTCTTCGTAGCTGTATGGGTGTGGGTGGCTGAAGGGGTGAGTGAGTGGTATTGTGAGTAGTTGTATGGGCAAGTGAGTGGCTTTGTGAGTGGCTGTATGAGTGAGCGAGTGGGTGTGTGAGTTTCTCTATGGATGAACCAGTGGATGTGTGAGTTTCTCTATGGATGAGCGAGTGGTTGTGTGAGTAGTTGTATGGGTCTGTGAAAGGGTATGTGAGTGGTTGTGTGGGTGTATCACGCTTTGCAGGGGTGTGAGCGGTTCTGTGGATGATCTCAACAGTGATGTAATTTGAGATGTCATCAGTGATGTCCCTGGCCATGTCATGAGCGATGTAATATGTGAGATCATAAGCAGGGCATTGTGGGGGCGTAAGTTATATTTAGCTGAGGCAACTATAACTGCTAAATTTCTATGATTTTTTACGAGTAAAATCTGAGCCAAACTATAACGTCTCAGTAACATTTGTTTTTTTTAGTGAATTTCTATGTTTTAAAAAAAATATATCCCCTAAAAATAATGTCCATGAAACTTTGTTTTGCCAGTGAATTAAAAATATTTTTGGGGGGATAAGCCAATATATAACATAGTTATACAAGATAGAATAATTTAGGTTTAGAGAAAATCTATAATACAGAAAATACAAAAATCATGCATCATATAATTCATGAGAGCGAGCTAAATAAAACATAGATATCTACACATTCAATAATAACAAAGGAGAGTTTCATACCATGGTATGTGCCAGATGATCTACCATGGCTCCCCAGATCTTCATGCCAAGTCTATGTTTTTGGAGCCCTTTGAGGGCATGCAGATTATGCTCTAAATTACATACGGCATACAGCCTTCCTCTCCACATTTCAAATGACGGGGGTTCTTTCTGCCGCCAGAGTGAGGTTATGCATAGCCGGGCCACTGCTACTGCTTTAAAAATTAAATACCTCGATTGATATGTCCTGCAGCTAGTCGTGGACTCATCCAGAACTCCCAAGAGAGTAACCGTCAAGAAGGCCTCTATCCCCCAATCAGCTGTCTCAGCTTTGGGCAGCATTGGAACATGTGGAGATTGTCTGCCTGATCAGCCCCACATAGTGTGCATTTACCATCATTGGACCCACCCCATTGAGAGATTTTAGCAGGAGTATAATATAAATTG